>NC_037686.1:50839675-51137504 GCF_003255815.1 Theropithecus gelada | reverse complement strand
TTTTTTTTTTTTTTTTTTTTTTTTGAGACTGAGTCTGGCTCTGCCGCCCAGGCTGGAGTGCAGTGGCCGGATCTCAGCTCACTGCAAGCTCCGCCTCCCGGGTTCACGCCATTCTCCTGCCTCAGCCTCCCGAGCAGCTGGGACTACAGGAGCCCGCCACCTCGCCCGGCTAGTTTTTTGTATTTTTTTAGTAGAGACGGGGTTTCACCGTGTTAGCCAGGATGGTCTCGATCTCCCGACCTCGTGATCCGCCCGTCTCGGCCTCCCAAAGTGCTGGGATTACAGGCTTGAGCCACCGCGCCCGGCCCAGTTGATTATTTTGATAAAAGTACTGCATTTGGCTGGGCGCAGTGGTTCATGCCTATAATCCCAGCACTTTGGGAGGCTGAGGCAAATGGATCACTTGAGCTCAGGAGTTCTAGAACAGCATGGGTGACATAATGAGATTCTGTCTCTACAAAAAATACAAAAATTAGCCAGTCATGGTGCCATGCACCTGTTGTCCCAGCTACTTGGAAGCTGAGGCAGGAGAATTGCTTGAGCCTGGGAGGCAGAGGTTGCAGTGAGCCGAGATTGCACCACTGCACTCCAGCCTGGGCAACAGAACCAGACGCTGTCTCAAAAAAAAAAAAAAAGTATTGCATTCGATCTTAGTTCTTTTATTACATGAAAAGCAATGTCAGCCAGGTAGGACAGTGAGACCTGGGGAAGGAAGAGTAGACTGAGTTAAAAGACAGAGATTTGCACCCCAGCTCAGCTCTACCTAACTATACAACCTTGGACTGAGCTCTTCATCTCTTGAGCCTCCATTTGTCTGCATAAAAAGTTGCCAACAAAATTACCTGATATCCCTAAATATTGCTATGTAAAACAGCAATGGGCTAATTTATGTGAAAGGGTTATAAACAGCAAAACTCCAAGTACTCCTACTTAAAAATCAGGGAGAGAAGTCCCATGATGTTGGGAGTTTTAGAAATACTGAATTTCTTCAGGCTTACACTGCTGCAGTTCCCTTTAATAGTCACCTGTGCAGCTCACCCCCATTCTGCCCATCTCTCCCCTGCATCACACACACGTAAAGTGTAAGCTAGTTCATAAGCCATCAGAAAAATCCCAGCTACTCTTAGGAATCGGTCAGCTGATGGTGCTGCACACAGAAGGCCAAAGACAATCAAGGAAATCAGTTTCTCTGAAAGCTTTAGAAAAAGCATTCAAATAGATTCTCATGTTTTAAGAGCAAGATTTTAATTAGAACTGGATGTCTGAATTGATGGGATGTCTTCTTCAATCCAGATTGTATAAAGATGTTTAAAAAAAAAAAATCAATAACCCAGGCAATAATTTGGAACCAGGGAGAAAAATCAATTGAATTAACCTCAAGTATATTGGCTTTTCTTTTTTTGGCTGAATTTGTGAGTAGGGGGAAATTTCAGCTAGGACCGGCAAAAGGCAGATCAACTGTCAGCATTTTGTTGAAGCTATGATGTCTCAATGGGGGTTAGGGGCTGTAGAAATTCAGCGTAATCTTCAAGACAGCCTGTGGCAATTGTGCAGAACTTTAAAATTGATTTTAAAATGGATATAATTTTGGGCCAGGAAATGCATTCTTAAGCATGAAAAGCCTAAAATAAAGAATTTCTGGGCTGGGTGCGGTGGCTCACACCTGTAATCCCAGCACTTTGGGAGGCCAAGGTGGCAAAACATGAGGTCAGGAGTTCGAGACCTGCATGGCCAACATGGTGAAACCCTGTTTCTACTAACAAAATACAAAAAATTAGCTGGGTGTGGTGGCGGGCACCTGTAATCCCAGCTACTCGGGAGGCTGAGGCAGGAGAACCACTTGAAACTGGGAGGCGGAGGTTGCAGTGAGCCGAGATCGCACCACTACACTCCAGCCCCTGGGCAACAGAGTGAGACTCCGTCTAAAAAAAAAATTCTGAACATTAGATGATTCAAATAAATAAAGTCAAAAACAAAAAATCCAAGGAAAAATTAGCAATAGAGAATGCAATCACATTGAATAACTCAAGATGGAAATCTGGAAATGATGTGAATGTGAAGTTTACAGAAAAATAAACACATGAAAACATAGTTAACTTCACTCCTAATTTGTAAATGTAGATGAGATATCGATTCTCCGTTAACAGATAAGTGAAACTTAGAAGCTTGTTAATATTTGCTATTGGCCCTGCTGTGGGCGATCTGCCACTCTTCAACACTATCAACATTACCAGAAGTGGTAAGTGGTCTACCTTACAATACCTATCAAAACTGGAAATGTGCATTCCTCTTGACCCAGCAATTCCGTTACTGAGAATTTATAGATATATTCACAAAAGTACACTAAGACATGTACATAAGAATATTCATTACTGCATCGTTTGTAAGAGAAAACTGAAGCAAACTAAATATTTGTATGGTAGACTGGTTTAGTAAATAATATAGCCATCCAATGTAATACTGTGCCGATATTTAAACAGAAAAAGAAAAAGACAAGATCAGGAACTGGAATTAAGGATGATGATTAACCCCATGACTTCCAAGTCAAAAATATATCAGAATACATTGGATATAAATAAAAGATTAGGCTGGGCCTGGTGGCTCACACCTGTAATCCCAACACTTTGGGAGGCCGAGGCGGGTGAATCACGAGGTCAGGAATTCGAGACTAGCCTGGCCAACATGGTGAAACCCTGTCTTTACTAAAAGTACAAAAATTAGCTGGGCATGGTGGCTCGTGTCTGTAATCCAAGCTACTCAGGAGGCTGAGGCAGGAGAATCACTTGAGCCCCGGAGGTGGAGGCTGCAGTGAGGTGAGATCACACCACTGCACTCCAGCCTGGGCAATAGAACAAGACTCTGTCAAAAAAATAAATAAATAAATAAAATTTAAAAAAAAGAAAGAAAGAAAAGAAAATTGAATACATGCTTATGTGCATGTGTTTATTTGTACATGCAGTTATTTGGTGGGAATAGCATACTTTTTCTTTTTTTTCCTGGAGGGATACAAACAGCATAATTGCTGGTAGTTCCTTTGAGGAGTGGGCTGGTGGTTGGGAGGTAGGGAGGGCGGACTTTTGCATTTGGGGTTTTATCTTGCTGTTCTTTCATTGCTTGGAAGCACGACCAGAAGCAGAGCTCCACAGCCTCTGAACCTGGCAACAGACGCAGGAAGACTTTGTGTCTCTTCCCAAAGCTGAGGACAAGTGCAGCAAGACATCAAAGGACTAAAATTTCTGCTCGAAAGCCCGGCTGGCTTGATGTTAAAGGTCATGGTGAAGCTGTAAGCACCAACAAGTGATCTCCACTTGGAGGCAGAGGGTTTTGACACTCGACAGTCCAGAGGCCAGACTGAGTGGGAGTTAGGGGAGCTTTAACTTGATCCTGGTAGGGAGCAGGATCAGCTCGGAGTGCTGCAGTGTAGGTGCCTGGGGTGCTAGGTGGATACAATGAGGGGGGCTGAGCTAGTAGTGGAGTCATGAAAAGATTCCTCCAAGAAGTGTGGTTGGGCCTGAGCTCTGGATGAGGGATAGGAATTGTCTAGGCAAAGGGACAGGGCTGGAGATCTATCTGGTAGAGGGGACAGCATCTGTGAAGGCCTGAAATGGGGAACGAAAGATGAGTCTGAGTGGTTGGAGCAGATGCAGGGGTGGGTGAAGGCCCGCGATGAGACCATGTAGTAGGGTAGGCAAGGTGCTGTGCTGTGGGACCCTGGGGACAAAGGTGGGGGTCTGTCTTTATCCCAGGAGCTATTGAAGGGTGTTATTTGTATTCTGAAAGGATCAGTGAGAAGAGGAGGGTGGAGAAGGGTAAGAGTGGAAGTGAAGAGGCTTTAGTGAAGTCCACATGAGCGATGATCACAGCGGGACAGGAGATCTGGTGGAAAGGTTGGACGAGGGTTCATGGGTGCCTCTTGTGAGCTCTCCTTCAAAAGGGCCACACCAGCTGGCACAGCGTCCATTCTGAGCTGCCTTGCAATGTGGGTTTGTTGGTGGGGGGTAAGGGCCCAAAGTGAAAAGAAATGAAAAAGATCCACAGGTCTGAGCAGCAGTCGTGAGAACCCCATACTCTGTAAGAATACAGCCTACAGCCCCGATTCCCACCAGGCTCCTGGGCATCCCTCCACGCCCAGGAATTGGGGTATATGAAGATGACTAATTTCCTGCATCAGCTTTAGTTTTTAACACTGGTTAGCCACTAGAATAAAACCTATGTGTTCTGGGAAAACCAATTTACTTCCCAGATACTCATGACGTTCTTATTCCCCCTTTCAGTGTCATTCTTGGTTTTCATTCCTCCTCAAATACAGGTCCATCACTAGGTAAAATTGTGAATTAAGAAAAGCTGAGGCCCTGGCCCTTTCAAGGCTCTCTCCCACCTTAGAACCTCATTCCCCGTAGGCTGCACCATGGGGGAGGGACGCCTCAGAGAGACTGCAGAGGCCTGAAAATTCCACTTGTGTGCCAAGCGTTTGAATATATGTGGGTACTGTTACCTCTGATAAAATATAAATTTCTTTCAATGTTACACTGAATTCAATATAACTTTTGGTCATTAGGCATTTTCTTAATCAATTGATTTTAAAAGTATAACCTGCTATTATGTGGGGAAGTCTGCAGATTTTTTTTTTTTTTTGACAATGGTTCATTATAGTTAAGAACTGCTAGTCTAGGACAAAGGATCTGGCCTAGTAAGTTGTTAATGTGTTAATCATTCAATAGTAATTGCGTGCCTACTATGATCAAGGTACCATTCTAAGTTCTGGAGATACTCATGAATGAAACTGATGCAATCCCTAACCTGCTGAGAAAGAGAAATACAAGTGAAGTATAAAGAGGCATTAGTAACCATGTGATAAATACTATGGGAGCACATAGCAAGGCACTTAAAGGTCTAAGAAGGCTTCCTGTAGGAAGTGATGCCTGAGCCAAGACAAGGAAGTAGTCGTTGCAGCTAGCCTGTGAAAAGAGGAGGCTGTGTCCTAGGAGGAGGAAACAAGATGCCAGAGGCCTGTGATGAGAGATTGTGGCATGGGAGACAGAGTGACTGATGACACTGGAGTGGGGGCTGGAATGGAAGCGTACAGCGTGCAGCTGGGCTGGGACACTGGGAGAGCTCCTGCGAGTCCTGGCGGGCCACGCTGCAGGTTGGACTCTGTCCTGGGAGCAGTGAGAAGCATGAAAGGTGTCGAAGCAGGGGAGCAACATGACTACATTTGTGTTTTAGGAGGCTCTCCCTGACTGCCACGGGGCAGTAATTAGCAGATGTGGGGGTGGGGAGGGCCATGGGAAGGAAGGAAGGGCAGTGGGTGCATTTCAGGACTTGGTTGTAGAGGACGAAGAGGGAGTGACAGAGGGGGCATGCTATGGTTCTGGATTTCATTGCTTCTACTTGGTAGATGCTGGAGAAAAGCTGGTTTAAAGTAGAAGATAAGTTTGGCTGCAGAGGGTTTGAGTTTTAAGACCTAGAAACATCATGCTCTCCCTTCTTCAGGCATTTTGAAAGAGGAGCCCCTGGATGGGAAAATATGAACACAAAGGACTTAATTTGTACTGGTGGAATTTTAGGAAATATTTTGGCAGAATTCAGGAAGCCATTTAAATAGCTTGATTAGAAGACAAATTATAACTCTTGCTAAAATAATAAAATATGATTCCAAGTAAACATGTCAATACTGGATATCATCAGTGTGTTAACCATTAGCGCCTGATACTGATCTATAAGCTGCATTTGTGTGCAGGACTTTCTTCTCTTTTTGTTTTATTTTATGTATTTTTGAGACAGAGTCTCGCTCTGTCACCCAGGCTGGAGTGCAGTGGTGTGATTTTGGCTCACTGCAATCTCCACCTCTCAGGTTCCAGCAATTCTCCTGCCTCAGCCTCCTGAGTAGCCTCCTGGGATTACAGGTGTGCAGCATTATGTCCGGCTAATTTTTGTATTTTTAGTAGAGACAGAGTTTCTCCATGTTGGCCAGGCTGGTCTCGAACTCCTGACCTCAAGTGATCCACCCATCTTGGTCCCCCAAAGTGCTGGGATTACAGGCGTGAGCCACCAAGCCCGGCCTTTATTTATTTATTTATTTATTTTTTTGAGACAGAGTCTCACGCGTTCTCCCAGGCTGGAGGGCAGTGGTGCGATCTAGGCTCACGGCAACCTCTGCCTCCCAGGCTCAAGCGATTCCGCCTCAGCCTCCAGAGTAGTTGGGTTTACAGGTACGCACCACCATGCCTGGCTAATTTTTTTTGTGTGTGTATATATATATATATATATTTTTTAGTAGATATGGGATTTCACTGTTGCCTAGGTTGTTCTTGAACTCTTGGCCTCAAGCAATTCACCCGCCTCAGTTTCCCAAAGCAGTAGGGTTACAGGTGTGAGCCACTGCGCCCAGCCCATTGTTTGTTGTTGTTGTTGTTGTTGTTTGTTTGTTAAAGACAGAGTCTCACTCTGTCCCCTAGGCTGGAATGCAGTAGTGTAATCACAGCTCACTGTAATCTCTAACTCCTGGGTTCAAGTGATCCTCCATTCTCTGCCTCCTGAGTAGCTGAGACTGCAGATGTGTCCCATGATGATCCATTAAGTTTTAAATTTGTTATAGAAATGGGATCTTGCTATGTTGCCCAGGCTGGTCTTGAACTCCTAGGCTCAGGCAATCCTCCCACCTCGGCCTTCCAAAGTGTTGAGATTACAGGCGTGAGCCACTATACCTGGTCTGCAATTTGTTTTCACATATTTAAAAATGTGTGTGTGATAAGTGCATCCTTATTATTATTAGAATGTCAAAATAATGTTTATTGGGTCTGGAAAGATGCTAGTGTTTGCTATTAGCTAATTTTTGGAATTCAGGCCTGACTGAACCATTGAGAAAGCCCAACAATAATATTATCAACAATATACAATAGTTGGTTATAATAGCAGGGATGAGATGGACTTGAGACTTGTTAAATTCAGAGAATATGCTGCTTCTGAGTGAGCTCTCACTCACTCAGAGGGAATGCAGACTCTCACTTTAAAAAACATTTTTCAGAGTATCAGTTATATTTTGCCCTGTCTAGGTGTTAGCAAAGATCTGGAGGAGAAAATGAACACGTTTTAGGAGACAGTGAATAAAACTTGCATCCCTATCTGCTGATAGGTTCCGTTGACACAACCGACTCAGCCTGCTTCATGCTCACACCCATTACATAGTGAGAACCATTAGGGTTTAGTGTGTGTCTCATATGTGCCAGGCATTGTGATAAGTGCTGAATGTACATTACCCATGAAATCCTCCTAATGCTATGAAAAAGGCTTAATTAAGATTCTCACTTTATCAGTGAGAAAGTAGACGCTTCCAGAAGAGAAGCTAAGTCATTTGCTCAAGGACTCCCACACCCTAGGGGAAAGGTCCTTAAGCCATGGTCTCCATCTGGGACCCAGCCACTCTTTGTAAATGGGCAGGTGTACCGCTCATCTTCCCAATCTCTTTTGAAGGAAACCATCTTAGTCTCAGGCTTCAAGAAAGAAAGGAGCCCTCCCCAGTGGCCTCATTCAGTTCCTCTAGCCCCAGGTGATTGGCTAATGTTTGTATTGAAGAGTGGTTTGTGAGAACACTTAGTTTGGACAATGATGCCTAGCTGAACTGATCAGGTCCTTTCTCTCCGGCGGTTTGAATGTTGAGACCTGCCAGGGCTTGGGCAGTTGGCAGTGGGGGCAGAATGGACAGAGAGAGTGACTGAGCCATCATTATGGTGGAGGAGGAGACGACGCCTCAGTGAGTGAACTCTGTGGCTGGGACATCCATGGGACAGTCAGTGGCACTGGGTGTCTCGTACATTCCAGGCCTGGAGGTCACAGCTGGGTTTTCTTGACTCCAAGATAGAGAAACTCCACGTTGGGATTTCCAAGACTAAACCCACTTCCTTCAAGTTCTGGCCCCTAGGTCCTCCTAATCCAAAAGAGAGTAATTCACAGCAAAGTTTTCACTGTTACGGGGGAATTCTCTACACATTTCTAGGAAAGGAAATAGAATCCCCCATAATCATTATTTTTGGACATTAGTTAGAAAAAAAATACTAAACTCTCAGTAGAAAAATGGGCAAAAATATGAAAAGATCATTCAAAAAAGAAAGCTGGAGTGCAGTGGCATGATCTCAGCTCACTGCAACCTCCGCCTTCCAGGTTCAAGCGATTCTCATGCCTCAGCCTCCCGAGCAGCTGGGATTACAGGCATGTAGAACTACACCCAGCTAATTTTTGTCTTAGCTAATGTATTAGCTAATTTCATATCTATCTAATGTCTAACTAATGTGAGAAATTCCTTCGATGTGCTTTGAGCAGCTGTACTCAAAATATAGCATGGCACTCAAAACCTCTCTTTGTGGGGCTGCTGGCATATAGGACTTTTTGTTTTGCTTTGAAATGCTTTATAACATTTCCTATTTTGAAAGTATTTTTTTTTCTGATTTCTGGAAGCTTAGAATAAAGTAGAAGCAAGCACAAGCACTTACACTGTTCCATCACATCACTATGGTGGTGTTTCTCCTTCTAGTCGCTTCTCAATTTTATGTGGAAAGAATATATATATTTACGAACATATATTGATGTGTACATGTGTATATATAAGTTGCTATGGAAAAAAATCAATACTGATTTGTACTTTAATCAATGATGTGCTCCACATTGCACCCTTGCTGGTCATTATGATTATTATTATTTTGAGATAGAGTCTTGCTCTGTCACCCAGGCTGGAATGCAGTGGTGCAGTCATAGCTCACTACAGCCTCAACTTGCTGGGTTCAATGATCCTCCCGCCTCAGCCTCCCAAGTAGCTGGTACTACAGGTGCACACCACCATGCTGGGTTGCTTTTATTTTTTAATTTGGTAGAGGCAGTGTCTCTCTAGGTTGGTCTTGAATTCCTGGGCTGAAGTGATTCTCCCACCTCAGCCTCCCAAAGTGCTGGGACTATAGGCATGAACCACTGTGCCCAAACTATTTTATCTTTTTAATATCTTCCTATCTGATAAATAAAAGTGGCATCTCACTTTATCATTCATTTCTTTTATTACCACTAAAACTGTACCTTTAAAAATGTTTATTGGCAGCCGAACGCATTGGCTCATGCCTGTAATCCCAGCACTTTGGGAGGCCAAGTTGGGCGGATCGCTTGAGGTCAGGAGTTCAAGACCGGCCTGGCCAACATAGCAAAACCATGTCTCTACTAAAAATATAAAAATTAGCTGGGAATGGTGGGACAGCCACTTGTAATCCCAGCTACTCAGGAGGCTGAGGCGCAAGAATCACTTGAACCCAGGAGGCAGAGGTTGCGGTGAGCCAAGATTACACCATTGCACTTCAGTCTAGGAGACAGAGCGAGACTCCATCTCAAAGGGAAAAAAAAAGAATGTAGTTCCCACATGTTTCCTAGTGAAAATAGCAGCCAGTGCAAAATAATGGCTACTGTATACATGAAAGCTCATAGTCTGGGAAGGAAAGGAGGAAGGCTTAAAGGAGGGAGGGAGGGAGGGAGAACATGTGTTTGTTACAGGTTGATCTTACAAACAATTGTGCCGTCTTTCTAGAGCAACTTGAAAAACCCAAGAAACATTTTCCCCTTCCTTCTCTCTCCCTCCCTTGCCCTCAACATATATTCTAACTTGATGCCTGAAATTTCACCATTAGAAATTCATTGTTTGGAAAGCAAGTTGATGGGAATGTATGATTGTCTTTCCTGTACCCATTCCTGGAATACCTGTTCTAAAAAAGTGCCCACTTCTTCTGTCTTTCTCCATCTACAAATTTCATCTACAGTTCAGCACCTGCTGATGTGGGGGTTGGGGTGCGGGATAGAACTGGCATTGAACTTGAAAAGAACTAGAAAATGAACACGTTTTAGGGGACAGTGAATAAAACTTGCATCCCTATCTGCTGATAGGTTCTGTTGACACAACCGACTCAGCCTGCTTCATGCTCACATCCATTACATAGTGAGAACCGTTGGAATCAACAGATGTGGACTTGAATCCCAGTCTGGCTCCTCAGGAGCTAAGCAAGCCTTCTGAAAGCATTTCATGTTACTAATGTCACTCTTCTCATCTGTAAAATGGGAATATTTTTAGGCATTTTTCAGTGCTATCATGAGGATTTAGTGAAAGGAAATGCTGCAAAGCATTAAACCTGTGTGTGGCAGAGTGTTCCATCCAGCCCACAATCACTTGAGCCATGGCATGCAAGAGTACCCATGTGAGGGTGTGCAAAGCGAGATGGGAGAAGCCTCTTGGAGAAATCTTACTTTTCCATGGCTAATCTGGGGTCTTCCTGGCTTCAACCAGTATCCCTTTCACCCATCATGCCCAAGGGCAAAGTACTATCAGGTTCCGGGATTGCCTTCTCTAGTATCTACCAGCTATGAATACCAGTTGTTCTTTACAGGAAATGTCCTTCTTTCGGCCTGAAATGTCAGCTCTTCCTTCATTTTTCCTTCCTCATTCTTCTTCCAGAATCAAAGAGGAGACATAATGTTCCTTGTACAAAACACTAAGCCTTGTCTTTGCTATTACTCAAGCCTAATGGAGAAGCAGTTCCATGTAGGCAATATTAGCAATGATGGCTGATATCTTTTTTTCTTTTGAGACAGGATCTCACTCTGTCACCCAGGCTGGAGTGCAGCAGCATGATCATGGCTCACAGCAGCCTCAACTTCCCAAGTCTCAGGTGACCCTCCCACCTCAGCCTCCCGAGTAGCTGGGACTACAGGTGCTCGGCTAATTTTTTGTGTTTTTTATAGAGATGTGGTCTTGCCATGGTGCCCAGGCTGATCTGGAACTCCTGGGCTTAAGTGATCCACCTGCCTCGGCCTCCTAAAGTGCTAGGATTACAGGTGTGAGCCACCACGCCTGGCCAATGGCTGATCTTTGAGGCCCCAGAGAACAACATAGATGAAACTTGTAGATGGAGAGAGACAGAAGTTAAAATACCATCTCAGTGGCAAAAAAAAAGAAATATGAAGATTCTCAAACACTGCCATTTTTCCTCACCATATAGGTAAATAAGCTATAATCTATGAATATATGAATATATTATGAAATATTATGGTACCCACTTAAATGAGAATAATTGGCTTAAAAGTCTTAGCCCAGTGCCTGGCTCATAATAAATACTTAAGAAACGGCAGCTGCTTTTAACGTTGTTTTTATTGCTATTATCTTCCTCACCTTACGCAGGCACAAGTAGCCCACAGACAGAGGAGCTGAGTGAGTGGTGCTCCTGCACTCTTGGCCAGGAGTCTCCAGATGGGTTCCAAGCCCTCCTGGAGGGATGCAGGGGGTCTTCTGGGGAGCCGCAAGAAAGTGTTAGAACCTCAGTATTTATTTCATCCTTTTTAGTGTCTGTATCTTATGTATGATGTTAATGTATACAATATATTCAAGCATCTGTAAAACTTATAAGTAAACATACATATATTGGGAGTGACAGTCCATTTTTTTTGGATAGGCATACACACTCAATAATGTTTAGTGGTCACTAGTAAAGGAAATAAATAGATTTCATATGAGCAACAGCCAGATAGAGAACAGATGCCAATACACTTAAACACACGAGAACAGAGACATCCAGAGCTCTTAAACAGAGGTGGGGTGAGGAGCCGGGGCTCATGAACAGAGCAGGGGCTGCTTTACATGTACTGGTGGGTTTATAACCACTTGATTCAGTGCCTCTAAGGACAGTAGGGAGGCCATTCATGCTACTTACAAGCATGTATTGATTATCAGTTATGCTCCCAGTGCTGTACCATGCTGTAAGGGGTACATCAGAAGTAAAGATGCCTACCATACAGTTTGGGAGACAAGGTTGAACCACAGTGAATAGATTCCACCTTGCTGATGACCTCTGATGTTCTCTGTAATTGGTGAGCCAGAGTGGATAAGCAGGTGAAGGAGGTCCTCAATGGGAGAGAGACGTGAGTGCATTCATTCATTGAGTAACTATTGATTGGGTGTCTCTTGTGTTCCAGTCATTCTGTTAGGTGCTGGAGATACAAGAGTAAGCCAAATAGATAGGATCCCTGCAATGTCATGGACCAGAGGGATCATTAACCAGGAAGAGGTTAACACTTTTAAGAATAAAGAAAGCAGATGATTTATCCTTAGTTTTTGGCAACTGTGTTTCTTTTAAACTTGACAGCTCCCTAAGGGCATAATGGGGAGGAAAATCTCAAAGCTTTTATGTTGGGTGAGGGTACCCAGAACACTCAAGGGGTTAAATGTTATATTCCCAATGGGGCTTATATAGAAGTGGGCATGCAGGAAAAATTTATTCATTTACTCATCCATACACCCATTTACGTATCCGTCTATCTGTCCATCCATCCATTCATCCATGCATCCATCTATCCATGCATCCACACATCCATGCATCCATCCATGCATGCAATCATTCATGCATCCACCCATGCATGCATCCATCTATGCATCCATTCATCCATGCACCCATTCATCCATGCACCCATTCATCCATACATCCATGCATCTACACATCCATGCACCCACACATCCATGCATACACACATCTATGCATCCATTTATTCATGCACCCATTCATCCACACATCTATTCACCCATGCATCCATCCATCCATGCATCCATTCATCCATGCACCCATTCATCCATGCATCCATTCATTCATGCAACCATTCATCCATGCATCCATTCATTCATGCAACCATTCATCCATGCACCCACCCATCCATGCATCCATTCATCCATGCATCCATCCATTTATGCATCCATTCATCCATACATCCAGGCATCCACACATCCATGCATCCATCCATCCATGCATCCATGCATCCATGCATGCATCCATCCATGCATCCATGCATCCATGCATGCATCCATCCATCCATCCTTGCATCTATTCATTCATCCATCCATGCATCCATCCATCCATGCATCCATGCATCCATCCATCCATCCATCCATGCATGCATGCATCCATCCATCCATCCATTCAACCATGCATCCATTCTGCCATACATTCATCTATCCAACATTTTTGAGGCCCTTGTTTGCCAGGCCTTGTCCTGGGTTGTTGAAAAATGTAGGTGAAGAATGTAAAGCCAGGTCTCAAGATGCTCATGGTTTATTCCCATACTTATCTAGTAGGTGGGACAAGTCCATGCAATTGGGGAGAAAAACTAGAAGAGTGTTTTATGTAATATACTGAGCACTTGAAGTGAGATACTTTATTATCTGATGAAACTTTCAGGGAAGCTCCTTCTTTCCTATGCTGCAATGTAGGGTTTTACTATTTATCTTAGAAGTAAATTCCATATCTGAAGAGTTTACTGTGTCAAAACTAGTTTGTTTTAAACTTAAATTCTCCCTTTTGCATTTCAGCTTGCAGCATTTGAAGTCAGAAACTTCAGAGAGGATGCTGAGCCAATGGTCATGGTACTTGTCACCGGGCAGAATTCTCTGGTGGGCCAGAGGGTGTGCTGGCCCCTTCAGGGCAGGGAGGTGGAGCTGATGAACCCAGGACTCAATTCTTGCTCAACTGATCTCAAATTCTGTGACCTACCAAAGTCACCCAACATCTCTGAACCTGTTTCCCCTTCTGTAGAGTGAAGGTGCAAACAGGACTAAGAGCAACAGTTGGTGAGAGGATGGATTGAGATGACACACGTCAGGGGCTTCTCATATGCATGTGCAAAAGTACCATTATTATTATTATTATCTAGGGCACTAGACTTCTGGGAGCATATGCAGAAAAAAAAATCACACTTGGAATTTAAAAAAAAAAAAATGGAGCCTGGTCCCCTGTGCCACCTACACCGACCAAATCAGCTTCTGACTGAAGTTTCCTCATCTGCAAAGTGGGGTTGATCATAGCATCTCCTTTCGTGGGCACCAAGGCCCCTCTTCCTTTGCTTCACATATGCCACCTTTTCCCTCTATCATCCATTCTTTGCCTTTGCTTCATGGATGTAAAGGCAGCTCTAATTTGTCCTTCTCTCTGTCTTCCCAGCTTGTTATCGCAGCTGGTGCCTGCTCTGAACCCTCCATCGAAGGAAGCCTAAAGTGAAAAGTGGGACCCCAGGCCCCATCCCCCAAAGCAGCCACTGTTACCCATTTCCTGTGCCTTTTCAGAGACAGACTACGACCGTGGACACTTATGTGTAGATTGTAGCCTACCTTTTCCTACAAATTGGGGCCATTACATATGGTGTTCCAAACCTGGCTTTTAACATTTCACAATCTATTGTTGAGGTCATTTTGTGTCAGTACACATAGAGTTCCTTTATTCTTTATTTTTGGATGAGTAATAGGACGTGATGTGGGACTTTTCCCCTTGTTCTGGAATTACAGCCAAGGGTCGATGATGTAAACAAAAAATGCTAGGTGTTCCTGCATTCTACAGAGAGCCCTGACCTGAGGCCGCCATCGCCTCCGCAAATAACTTACGAGGCCTTGGAAACCTCCCTTATGCATCAATCACCCAGGCAGGTTTCTGTGGAGAGCACACTAGGCCTGGGAGGAGGTGGAAAGTCAGCTGTGGGGACTGCTCTGTGCCTGGGGAGAAGTGACTTCCTTTCCTCCCAAAAAGCTTCCCATCATGTAGGTGGCTGGGAAAGGGATCCTGGAGAGTCACTCATGGAGTCTTGCTAGAAGGGGAGACAGCAGGCCTTCCAGCCGGATGCTCGCTGAGCTGCGGAATCGAGGGTCCACGTGAGCGCACACTATGGAAGAAGGGCGGTGAGACAGCCAAGAGGAAACTTGTGTGGCCATAGAGGCTGGGTACCCACTGGCTGCCTGCGCTAGAGGGCAGAAGGGATCTGTGGGGTGTAGGACGCTACAGCTGGGAAGCCAGAGATGGCCCTGCCATCCCAGTTCTGGGGCCTCAGCAGTACCAAGAGGATCTACGGAAGCTTTTCCAGAGCGCTGCAGGAGTGCCTAAAGTGGGCCTCGGGAGCTGGCATTCCCCAGGCTGGACCAAAAGGAGACCAGGTCCCTTCCTGTGGCAGGTCTCCAGTGACAGAGGGCCTGGGGTGGAGCCAAACACTGCTCCCATGAAAGCCACACCCACCACCTCAGAGACCACCAGGATCCCACAGAACCTTCCTCACTAAAGTAGATACCAGGGAGCTCCTGCCTCCAACAGGCCACCAGCAAGTGGAAGAACTCAGCCATCTGGCTTCCCTCTTTGCCCCCAACATCAGGAGAGACCCCAGAGCTCAGCCCAGGCGACCTCTCGGCAGCTGCTGGGGAGGGGAGGCTTTTGAACATTAACAAGGTTGGAATTTACAGAGAACTGGACATACTCCAACTATAGAAAGTTGCAGGATCTGCCCAAGTTGTCATTAAAGGACAGTCAAGAGAGATTAGACACAAAGCAGTTGAAAGGCAAATTAGGGGGCACAAAGGCAATTTAGGGGGCAGAAAAGAAACTTTATGTTTACACTCCATGGATTGAGACTTCTCAATCAACTCCTTCCAGGTGCCATGACAACCGGCTCTAAAAAGGGGCCATCATTGGTTTAAACTGTTCCTTGGATTGGTTCAGTCCTTGGCTAGTTCAAAAATAGTGCTGTCAGGCAGCTTCCCACGTTGACCTTGAGTGGTGTCTCTTGTTTGAATCAATTTGGGGATATATTATTCAGAGTTGAGCCTCATATTTTCATAGTTTGAACACATCCTCTGCCTCTTGAAGACTTGTCCTGCCCTCAAACTCAAACTCTTTTGAAGTTGTGTGCCCAATAGCCAGGCTGCCCTACCTTGTTGGGGGTCTGGGCTCAGCTGTCTCAGCATGGCTCATGAGGGTCAGGCCTACCTCACCCTAAGGGAAATGTGTTCTCTGTACTCTGTTCTCCAGATAGGGCGTCTCTTCCAGCGCCTCACTCTTGTCTTTTCGGTGGCTTCCTCCTCCTTCCCCATCCTTTGGGGGCAGAATCCTCCTTCCTGTTCCCTTTCAGGTCAAGTTCTGGCTCCTTGGACATTAACAAGGTTGGAATTTACAGAAAACTGGACACACTCCAACTACAGAAAGTTGCAGGATCTGCCCAAGTTGTCATTAAAGGACAGTCAAGAGAGATTAGACACAAGGCAGTTGAGGGCTTGTATCACAGAGTGGGAGGGTCAGCTCTTGCCTGTGAAATGGACCTGGGTCGGAAACACCGTGGGTTTGACTCACAGAATGAGGGTCTCTAAATTCACAGATGGGTCCTGGGTGATACCATCTGTGAAACCACTGTGAAGCCTGATGCACCCGAATCACCTAGAGGCAAACTCAATAACTCAGTTACTTTCCAGAGCTTGGAACAGAGCAGCTTCACTCATGGCTGGGCAGGAGGGTGCCCTCCATGGAGCAGGCTGAGGGCAGGCACCACCACCAGGCCCTTTGCATTTTTGTCAAAGTAGTTGAATCCAATTGCTACTGCTAATATTAGGTTGGTGCATTACTTTTAATTTAAAAGTAATGTCAAAAACCTCAGTTACTTTTGCACCAACCTAATGCATGAATTGATGGCTTGGACTTAGTTCTGAGATCCGTTCTGAACATGTACCCCATGTCCCCCATGCTCGAGTTCATTTTGAAGCCACAAATACCAAGCAGCAGAGGCAGACAATTCCCAGTAATCTTTCAGAAAACTCAATTTCCAGCCATGTGTGACAAAATGACTATTTAATGAAGGCAAATGTCATGCTTAAATATTTTTAGTCTTTCTTGTTGGTGAGTGAATCGTTTTGAATGACAGATTGCATTTCAAGGGGGTGCAAGAATTTCAACAGAACACCACTCCTTTTCTAATTTTTTGTTCCATTGACTCTCGGAAACCCTCTCAGTGATTCAGGAAGCTGTCTGGGGCGTTCTGACAGCACATCACACGTTCAGCAGATCAATGAAACTCCTGTCAGTAGAGCTGCGACTGAACACATTGTGGGTTCTGGTCCTTTTAGGGGAAAAACTCTTCCCACTGAACCGGCTCCCATATGCACCTGCTTTAGATTCTGTAACTTCCTCAACCCATTTGCTTCTTCTCCTTTAGAGGTGCTCACGGCAGAGGTCATTCTTTTTACTTCAGTGGCTTCAGTCGGCAAAGGCTTTTGCTGGGAGCTGCCTGCACAGGTGACAGATGAGGGGACATGAGGATTGTGACAGGGCTCAGACACCTCTGCTTCCTTCTCTCCAAAGCCAGGAGAGAGCTCTGAAGGGAGAAGGGAAGGAGGCCTCTCCAAGGAAGGAATGGATTCTGCTATCAGTTCCTCCCAGGTGCCAGTCTATCACTTGTCTCTAGAGGATACTCCAGAACGAATGAAGAAGAGGTTCAATGGATGATTAAGAATATGAACTGCAAAGTTCTGAAGACAAATGATAAGAGGTCAAATAGAGTGATGGGAAAAACTCAACCCACCATGGTACTGGAGGTTGAGTGAATGGGCTTCAATTTATCCCCACTATTTGCTAACTGGGTAATTTTGGCAAGAAATCTCTCCTTTCAGAGTTTTAGTTTCCTCATCTATGAAGCAAGGGATTTGGAGCAAATAATCTCTAATGTTCCCTCTCTATTTTTAAAATTCTCAGAGTAGATGGTTGCTATGACTACCCCTCACCCTGGGCCTAATTCCAGTCCTTTCAGAATTGGCTTATGCTAGAAAGCAGTTGTCCTCGAGCAAGAAAGAACTCTGGGGGCCATCAAAAAGAGGTTGCTTGGTGAGAGATTGTGCACATCAATGGTAGGTACCCAGTGTGAGTGGAGAAGACAGGATGTTTCAGAACATTCTCCCATGTCTGTACTAATTCCATGGTAGGTGGGTGGGGCTACACAAAAGCCTGGAGCATTTTTCCCTTTTGACGTGAGCTGGAGGCAAGCTGATAGAAATACGGAAACCTAGGCCAGCTTAGAAGACCTACAAGTCAAAGTTGACTTCTCCCCTGACCTAGCTCCATCTAGCATTGCCCAACTCCCCAAACACTGCTGAACGGCTGTTTATGTGGAGATGAAGAAAAGCTCTCTGTTGACTTTGTTTCCAAACCCTGCCTTTTGGAATTGACACAAGAAGAGAGCACACTGCTCTCCAGGCCTGACCATCCGGTCAGCAGACTCCAACCCCTGCCCCTGCTTTCTGGCTTTTCCTCCTCAAACAGAAGCTATTGAATCAGATATCAACAACATAGATAAAAACGAGAGCAACATGGGCTTTGAACCCAAGGCTAACAGGCTTATCACAAACTCTTGTCAACCTCTCTCTGTCACTTCCAACCCCAGGGGTGAAAGATCAAACTTTCACTCCTCCTGAGGACTGCTCTGTACAGGGGCCCTGGTCCCTGTGGGTCGGGACACATGGGCCTGGATCTGCACCTTCAGGGAACACAGCCGGGACTGCGGAGGAAGCAAGGCCCCAGGTTCACTGTTGCTGTAGGTGGAGGGAGGTTGTCACTTGGGATGGGTGCCCGAAGCAGTATAAAGGCAGCATTCAGGTTAAAAGCATAAACACTGCAACCAGACCACCTGGTCTATCTCTCACAGCTTTGGGATCTTGGATGAGTTTTTTAATCCTCTTGGTATCTTAATTTCTCCATCTGAAAACTGGGAATGATGCATCTACCTAGTAAGGCTGTTAGGAGGATTAAATGTGCTCATATTTCTAAAATAATGTAGAACAATGCCTGACACTTAGGATGTGTCAAAAAAAATTGGTGGTTCTCAAAGTTTAGCAGGGATAAATCTGCTGGAGAACTTGTTTAAATGCAATTTGCAGGACTTGGTTCCCTGGATGCTTATGGTGAGGGCCCAGACTTGTGTGATGCTGACACAGGTAGTCAGTACCACATGGTTCTCTGTTGTGCCTGGATACCCCCGACCCTCTGGGAGCAGCAGGACCCTGTGTCCCTCAGGATTGGCCCTAGTTGCCCGGTGGGTTGCTAGAATCCTTGCAGATTGTGGTCTTGTGTGTTGTGGCTCATCAGCCTGGAAAGTTCTTCTGCACCTTGTCCAGTTGATCTTTCAAGTTTCAGCTTGAGCAACGTCTCCTCCATGAACCCTTCTTTACCTGGCCATGAACCTCTGGGAAAGGACACAAGCCCTTGTCTTCAATTCCAAGACTCATTTTTTCTAAATATGAAGCAACCTGATTTGTGGCAAGAACCACATGTATGGCAAAAACCTGACCTGAACTGACATGCTATTGATAGTCTTTATTTATTCCACTTAGTGTGACTATTCATATGTTTGCTGTAGAAAATTAATGGGTTTGCTGACAAGGTGCTGCCTCAGACTCTGCTGAGGATGTTACATAATGGATGGTATATACAATGTATCACTTTCCTAAAACAAAAATATACAAACCTGCCTTACATAATACATCTAGACCAAAGACTTTTGAATCCCACATCTGTGGCACATTTTACTCTGATTAGTTTCTTTCTCGACATTAAATGGAAATCCTAATAGCAAAGACCATGAATTTAGCACAATCCTTGGTGCAAACAATGATCAGCGATTGTTTCTTGAATGAATGAATGAATTTCTTGCAGAAGAAATTGCATCTGTCTTCCCCATTCTGTCACATTCCCCACCTCCACCCCATAATCTTCACGTAGGATTTGTGGAATTAATTTCACATGGTTGTTTGGTTTCACCTCCTTAGAACCAGGCCTGAAATTTGGGTAGGCTGTTCCCAAATTGGGGTAAATAGGACTTCCTGGGAAGATGATGTTTTAAACAGCTCTTTGGGCAGGGTTTTGAAAAAGAGGAAGCATTTCTAGGGCATTAGAATGTCTTTGATAAAATAATTTTCTGAGATTGGCAGAATAAGTTGAAGACTTCATCTCTGAGACTCTCTTTTTCTTCTTGTTATGTATGATAAAGCTTGACTCATCCAATATCAAAAGGGGGAAATGCTCCGCTAGGCCCAGCCCTCCTAGGCCGGAGGAAGGCAAGAACTCCAGGACGGGAAACTGGGAAAGGCACGTTGGCAGCTCCCAACCCAATTGAGCTATTAGAAGAAGGGGGATGGAGAGACTCAGGAAGTTATAAGAAGTTGAGTGCCTGATGTATGAGTTAATAGGCCCCAAGACCTTGGGACGTATTGTGACAAGGAGAGGGAACAGCCACATTCTAAGAGAAATGGGATGATTATTTGGATAACTGACATTCAAATCTCACATTGATCCTAATTTCCTATGACCAGGTAGAGAGGTTGCAAACTCAAACACTTGCATGGGCCAGGCAGATAATGAGTGACGCGGGCCGGACGTGACAGCATGGAGTGCAAGGGAGTGTGGCCAACCGGGAGGTCCACGCCCCATCTAAAAAGGGAAGCGCCTATTCACCTTTCAGCTCCAGCTGACGGATGCCAGGTGTTCTAAGTTTTGTTGTTGTTTTTACATCCATCTTCTGCCCTTTGAGGTGTCTTCTGATGTTTAAAAAGAAGCCAGAAAATTTGATTTTTAGGTGAAAATTTCCCCTTTAAAAATTCATAGGAAAGACAAATAAAGATGAGTTGGGACCCATCGACCATTTTGCAACCGTTCCCTCCATACATTTCCGGTGCTCTCCCGTCATGATCTTTGGGAACTCCACCTCTGAGTGTCTGAAATGTTCCCGCCATTCTGAGCTGCGAGGATCCCAAAGTGGGGGTTGTTATTCTCATTTGCAGTTTCTCAGTCCCACACCAAGAAGCAGGGCAGGCTCACCTCCTCCAGGGCTGCCTCCTTTCCCAAACACAAGGTCGCTTAATCGTGTCCTCAGTGAAAACCTAAAGAAGATTGCTAAGCAGCCACCAGGAGTCGTTTGCCAGGCACCTCTGCATAGACAGCCAAGTGTGGCTCGGATGCCTGGAGGCCTCCAGGGAAACTGGCATCTCTGGAGAACTAAATTGTTGCGGAGACCAGGAAGCTTGGAAATTGGAAGACAAGTATGAGAGGCAGAGCAAAAAGGTAGCTCATTCATTTGCCACTTCACAGGAAACAAGGGGAGCCAACAGGCACTGCAACACTCAGGCCAAGGCGGCGTGACTGTCTCAGATCATTTTCTGCAGTTTCAGTGTGTTCGCGACTGTCGCATGGCCTCCTCTCTTGCTCTCTTGCCAGAGACTCCAAATGACTTTTGTTTCTGTTTTTAGAAACAAGGTTGTGCTCTGTCCCTCAGCTGAAGTGCAGTGGTGTGATCATGGCCCACTGCAGCCTCCAACTCCTGGGCTTGAGCAACCCTCCTGCCTCAGCCTCTGGAATAGCTGGGACTACAAGCAAGTACCACCATGCCTGGCTAATTTTTTAGTTTTTAACATCTTTTTGTAGAGATGGGGGTCTCACTATGTTGCCCAGGCTGGTCTTGAACTCTTGGACTCAGGTAATACTCCCACCTTGGCCTCCTAAAGTGCTAGGATTACAGGTGTGAGCCTCTGTTCCCAGCCCCACATGACTGCCTTACAGTCAACCCGGCCCCTCCATGAGGGTTGTGAGGTGGGCAATCCTCGGCAGCCTGGCCAGTGTCTGACTGTTTATTCAGGAACGCACACAGGCAGGAAATAGCAAAGATCTTCAAACACAAATCCACAGACAACCCCGAACTTCCCTATAGCCAGCAACACCCCTACCTATTCCCCAGCACCATCTAGTTTACTGTAATCCAGTTTTATTGAGCATCCAAGGTACAGAGAGCATTGATTTAGCCCCACACTTTCAGGTGCTTCAGGTGATGTATAGGATGGAGATAGTCATACAAATAACCACAATAAGAGACAGAAAGGAAAAAAGTACTGTAAACTCAGAGTAGGGTTGGAACTTCATTTGGTGGGGTGAATCAGGAAGGGCTTCATGGAGGAGGTGATATTTGAGATGGGCCCTGAAGGTTGGCTAGATTTGGATGCATGGGAAGGTCACTCCGAGTAGAGAGAGTGGTGGGAGCAAAGGCAAGAAGGTAGCAATGCAAGGGCTGCATGGGGATAGAACAGTTCCCTTGATGCGACTATAGGAGCATAGAGAAAAGGTGAGTTAGGAGCCTCACCTTGAATGAGCTTACTCATAAGGAGTGTAGATTTTAGTTTCATTTTCATTGGTCAATACAGGCAAACTTTTGAAGGATTTCTGCAGGAGAATGTAGATATTGGAGTTGGGCTGCACCAGTGCAAACTGGACTGGGAACTGGGAAGGGAGCAAGTGGGAGGTACAGTCAGGACATTATTGTCGTAACTTGGGCAGCAGTTACAGAGGCAAGCAAGGTGGAGAGGGGGTGGAAATGAAGGGGAGAATCCAGATGCCTGAGCTGTCATGGGTGTCCCTGTCTCCAGTTCCTCCTCCCCTTCTTCCTCTAGTGAGGCATTTGCCCCCAGATTCCAGCAAAATCTCTCCTATTAAGGCCACCAATGACATCCACATTGATCATTCCAGTGATGGCTTCTCAGTCCTCATCTTGCTGACCTACCAGCAGGCCATACCACACTTGATCTGCCCTTCTTCATAAATATACTCTCTGCTCCCAGCCCAATCTCTCCCGGGTCACCACTGTCTCCTGGTTGTCCTCTCACCTCTCTGACCACTCCTTTCCTGGATCCATCTCATGCTCTCATCCTCGGACCCCTCCTTTTCAGTGTCGCAGCTTTAAACACCATGTACATGCTGATGATGCTTTAGCTCCGGCCTGGACCTCCTTGACGTCCATGTTCCTCCTACTTTCTACTTGATCCTTCACTTGGCTAACAGATGGCTCACCTTGGTATAGTCCCAAAGAGGCTCTATCTTGTTTCCTGTTCCTCCTTAAGACCTCTGGAGTTGCTGTTTCTCTGCCCGAAGCCTCATGGCTCGCTCACTCACCTCCCGGCATTCTTCATCCTAACTCACTCCATCCAAAATTGCACCCTCCCATACTACCTAGATCCTTTGTCTGCTTTATTTTTTTCCCCTGGCTTCATCAACATTTAACACACCATATATTGTACTTATTTATATGTTTCTCATTTAGTTGCCTCCACTAGAATATATATCTCATGATGGAAGTGATCTTTCTTTTGTTTTGTTTTCATTGCTGTATTACTAACCCCTACAAGTGCTTGGTACATGGCAGGCACTCAATGCATATTTGTTGAACGAATGAGTGAATGCATGAATAGAAAACTGAACTTTGTCACGCTTTCAACCTGGGGAGCAAAACCATGTGAAAGGTCACTGAGGAAGTTCCAATGTGGATGCCTGGAAGATACAAGAGAACAACTCCCAGAGATTTGGAAACACAGAGGAGGAGAGGTTTAAAAGGAGTGTGAGTTCAGATTGGGACATTTACAGTTAGGGTGACTTGAAGAATGTCCTATGATGAGTCCATTAGGCTTTTGGAGACAAAGGTCTAGAGAGAAGCTGGGGCTAGAGATAGACTTGGGAATTGTCCACATGGAGGTACTAACTTAAGCCATGAGAAGAGGAGGAAGAGGAAGAGGAGAAAGAGACAGACACAGAGAGAGAGAGAAAGAGAGAGCTCACCGAGAACAAATTATTGGGGAACACCTACCTTCAGGGGAGGAGAAAAAAAAGTAGGAGTATTTCAAGAGTGAGAGAGTAACCAGAAGATTTAAATGTCATGGAAACCAAAGATGCAACATCAAGACAGAAGAAATCATCGATAACACTGAAGGCAGCACACTGCAGGGGAGAAAGAAGACTGGGAATTGGTGGTTAGATGTGACCACCCAGAGATCTGCCATCCTACTGCCCACATGTCCTGATGAGCAGGTAGATGCCCTTGAGCACCAGTCAGCAGTGCAATGGGGAGTCATGGAAAATTTTCCAGCAGCAGATTGACAAGATCAGAGCTTTGCTGGAAGCAGGTTCACACGAGTGTAAGATGGCTGGGAAGGGGAAAAATCAATGGACACCCTTTAGTGGGATATTGCAGAAGTCCAGACTGAGGGAGGTCTAGAAGCTAATTAAGGGCTGGTGGCTTCAATGTTCAACATGTAGAGCAGGACAATGACAGGCCCAGGGTCACAGGGCTCCCAGGGCTTCCTGGACCTTAGGTGGGGATGGCCATTGCTGTTTGCATGTCACCAGCGGTAAGTGTTTCCCAACTCGGTCTCTCTCAGCCTCCGTAGCTAATATTTGCCTCCTATTGATTCAGTATCTAGCCTGTTACTTTTTAACTGGAGCCTGGGGTTCAAAGGCCTGATTGTTGTTTAAACACTCATTGCATTGGGGAGGGCATGTCCCCCTGACAACCTCAACAGATGAACAAGCAAGGATCTTCTAAGTAAATATAGAATGCAGAGGAGGCAAGAGGGGGCCAGGATGGGGGTTGAGGTCATGGTGAGAGGGACTGTGAGGGAGCATGATGACCCCAGTGGCAGAGTCGTAGAATTGCTAAGAGAGCTACATAACTAGAATTCAAAAGACAAATCCCAAACTCAAACTTTCTGCTATAAACAATATTAAATACAGTCATGTGTTGCTTAACAACTGGGACACATTCTGAGAAATGCGTCGTTAGGCGATTTCATCATTGTGCAAATATCAGAGTGTACTCACACAAACCTGGATGGCACAGCCTGCTACACACCTAGGCTATATGGCCCAGCCTATTGCTCCAAGACTACAAACCTGTACAGCATGTGACTGTTCTGTTCAGGCAATTGTAGCACAATGGTAAGGGTTTGTGCATCTAAATGTAGCTAAACATAGAAAGGGTGATGTGTTGCGAAGGCTATGACGTCACTAGGCAATATGACTAGGCAATAGGAATTTTTCAGCTCCATTATCATCTCACGGGACCACCATCGTATATGGGGTCCATTGCTGACTGAAATGTCTTTATGCGGTGCATGACTGTATGTTACAACTTAATATCTAAAATCCTTTAATAACAGAAACTCTAAAAAATTCAGCATCTCAGAGCTTCATCAAAGAGTTCCTGGGAGTAGAAAATCCAGTCCTCAGTCTCTGGTCCCTGTAGTCCTTCAACTCTGTCGGACAAAGGGAAGTTTATGTTGTCCCTGGACGCTCCCTGGAAAATATGAGATGCTTGTTTTGTGGTGTGGGGGAGGCTGGAGGGAGGCTGGGGGTTCTGCCCTGTGGCAGCCAGAAAGGCGGTGCTGAAACTAGGACTGTCCCAGAGATCAGGTTGTCTTTTTACACTCTGCTAGCGTCCCATATTTCACTGGCGTCAGTGGATTTTGTAAACTTAAGTAGGCCCCCTACCCTCAAAAACCTCCCCAATTTTCTGGGACATAAATGCCATAACTTTGACCTTTATTCCTTTTGATATAAACCAAGCATCACCTTTGGTATTTGTTAAAATAAAAATTCTTCTGGAAGGGTCATGTGTTTAGCCTATCAGTCATTCACATCTTAGTACAAATGAGTTTATTGTTCACCAGGATGTGTGGGCAGTAGAATGAAAGATCTCCAGATGGTCACATCTAACGACCAATTTCCAGTCTTCTTTCTCCCCTTTAGTGTGCTGCCTTCAGTGTAATCGATGATTTCTTCTGTCTTGACACTCTGGTTTCTCCGACAGGAGGTTTTGATGCAGGGGCAGGGAATGGGCAGTAGGGTTGGTGGCTAAATGATGCCTTTGAACCTGACAACCTGGGTTCAGAGAACCACTCTGCGAGTCTCCTAACCTCCTAGTCTGTTTCCTTGTATGTAAATTGGTGCTAATAACATCTACCTCTTTAGGCTGGTGTGGAAATATTGTAAGAGAGTAAACTGAAGGCCACTGTCCCTAGGGGAAGTTGTCTCTGTAAAAGGATGCTGAAGGCTGAAGATAAACTCTCTACGGCAGCTTGGCTTACTGTTACCAACTCCTTCCCTTTTCTTTTGGGTGCCACTAGGTATTTCCCAGCCCCGTGGGAGGCGCTGGCAGGTGGCTTGGAGGCCGCTCACTCAGGTGCAGGTAAGCAGCTCAGAGAGGCAGAAAGGGCTGAGGGCCCTACTGGAGTGCCACAAAGGGGGGCTGTGGCGAGGGAAGGGTGACCCCATGGCTGAGGGCCTCGGGGCTGATCGACCAGCTGGGGCTTGGGTGAGCATCACAGAGGCCATCAAGGTGTCCTTGGAGGATGGCCCTGGAGTACTTGCAACCCCATTCAGGGGACAGAGGACGACACCCTAGGCCCGAGGAGAGAGCCCGGCCCAGCCTGTCCCATGAGGATCCACCAGGGACCTCTGGAGGAAAGAGCCTCAACAAGGAGTTTGATCTAGAAATTGAATCCTTATTCCCCAAAGACTATTTTAAACCAAAAGAGGCAAATTACACTGAAAGAGCTAACAATTGAAGCCCCTGGCACTGCATGGAAACAGGGCCCCAGTGCAAGAAAAGATTGGTGCCGGGCAGCGAAGGCCCCCTGTTTGTGCCCATCTAACAGGTGTGGGCAGTCCTGGGCCCGCGCCTGTGGAGTGCAGGCTTGTCTCGGCCTTCAGGGCCAGCTCCCCCAGCTCCACATGCCAGGGTTCACTGTTCAAAGATTGAGGACTGAAGAGTGTAGCATGCTCCGGGGTGCGAGGGCCCTAATTCCCACCTATTGCTTCTTTGCTCCAGCTTTTTGGGTCTTGCTCCAGCTCAGTGATCAAGGGCTTCTCCTCAGTTTTGCCTTGATCAAGGCAAGATCAAGGGCTTCTCCTCAATTTTGAGGAAGACAAAAGCATAACCCAGAGGGCATGGTGGGCTCCGGTCCCTGTCCTGAAAGACAAAATTTCTTGCGGATGTTTGCCAAGATACACTCCCATGCTGGGATGATGTGTCACAGGAGGTTGATTACGCTGTTTATTATTTTTTTTTTGAGACAGAGTCTCTTGCTCTGTCACCTAGGCTGGAGTGCAGTGATGCAATCTCGGCTCACTGCAACCTCGGCCTCCTGGGTTTAAGCGATTCTCCTGCCTCAGCCTCCCGAGTAGCTGAGACGACAGGCGCATGCCACCAGACCAGGCTAATTTTTATAATTTGAGTAGAGATGGGGTTTCAACATGTTGGCCAGGCTGGTCTCGAACTCCTGACTTCTCAGTTGATCCGCCCACCTTGGCCTCCCAAAGTGCTGGCATTACAGGTGTGAGCCACCGTGCCTGGCCTACTTACACTCTTTAAATTGTCTTGCTGTCAACCCCTCTTGGGACTCCTTGGCTCTTTCCCCACCTATAATGCCAGCCTGCTACTGCTTGGTCGCTTGGCACAGAGCCCATCCTGCTCAGGACAGGTAGGACTGTCTCCATCCTTGCACTTTTTTTAAAGGAGAGACCAGCTTAATGTGCTTGCAGATTTCCTGGGAAAACCTGGGGGGTTTTTTTGCCTGAACTGGGAAGCAGAAGGATGGAACTCTGCCGGCCGTGTCTCTGCTGGGGTTACCTCCAGGCCAAGGTGGTCTGTCCATTCCCCGCTGCCCCCAACTGCCCAAGCTGGGCCGTTCGTGCGGCTTCCTGGCCTCCCTTCCTGAGCTCAGTGTTGAGTAGCCCCTCTGCTGCAGACAAGCCACTGGGTGGAGGTGGTGGGGTGAATGAGGTCCCGCCCACTTCCACGGCCCATGGGGGCAGTGGGAAGCCGACCACTGTCGCCCATCAGCCCTCAGGTTTCTAGCTGAGAGAAGCGCCCACAGGGGCGGCTGTTCTGGGTCTACAGAGAGGAGGCAGGGCTGCCCCAGCAGAGTCCAGGGCCACACATGAGAACAAAACCTGGCCCTCCAGGCCCACAGTACTGGTCATATCTGGACTGATCAAGGGCAAAAACCCCGGGACTCACATGGAAAAGGAGAGCGTTAGACAAAGCAAGGCCGGCCCTGCAGGGCCACATATTCCGCGATCACGTGATTCGAGCCGCTGACACCTAGCCGCTGACACCTGGCCGCTCCGCAGCGCAGAACCTTCCGCCTTTAGCCTTGGTACTCAGTCTGGACAAGGCCAAACAGGATTGAGAACTCGACTCCCTGATTCCAGCAACAGTATTTAAAACTCCCTAGGAAGGGTATTGCTTAGACACCACCCGAATCTGCCTTTAATCACAGGAATGTGGCTCTCACCCATCCCTCTCGGCCCTATGCCGTTTCAGCCTGCTCTATTTGGAGGTGCGCTTGCTCTAGTACCGTACACCCCTTCCAAACTCATTTGTCTGCAAGTAAGCCCTTTCCTCGGAGAGGAAAAAAGGCTTACTCCAAGAACTGACGTGGGGAGTGGGCAAAAATGTGTGGAGGAAACACGGTCTTCCCTCCCGGTTCCAAAGGGGAACTGTGCAGCAAGGCTGCAGAGCTGCGAGGGAGGGGCCTGGAGCCCTGGGAAAAGGCACATCTGAAAAGGTAGTTTCTGGGGACACCTGGCCAATAAAAGGATATCGCAGCCAGTTCAAACACCAAGGCCGTAAGACCAGCAGAGGACCTGGAAGAGCCACAACCCCTTGTGGGAGTCTGTGCTTTGAGTGGGCCTGGGAGAAGGTGACACAGGGACAGTCTCTGACCTTCACCTGGAAGCACCGAGGGCTCAGGACGCCTTGTCCCCAGGAGGCCCCTGGGAAGTGAGGGCGACTATGCCTGGAGGTGACAGGAGGGCTCCACGCTGTCAACACTCCAGGTACCCGAGACTTGCAGCCCAGCTGGGAACTTTGCAGAGGAAAGCGGAGGAGGCATACGAGCAGCACGGGGCACGGTGAAGGGGGCTGGGCAGGAAGGAACACGGCAACAGGCTAATTGGGGAGACTGACCTTTCTCCCAGTCTGGCCTAAGTTCAGCCCTAAAAGGTTCCCAACAGGGACTCTCCTTTCTTGCTCTCTTGAGCCCCCACTGGGTGACAGCTGGGCACTGCGGCCTACTTACCGAGGACTGTGTCTTGGGTCGTAAGTAAACTCATGCTCAAATTTTTTCCCATTCAAGTCCTATAACTGATTCCTTAGGGATTCTACAGCCTGAGCTCTCTGGAAGCTGTTTTGAGAAGTGTTCTCTCCCAGAAAGTGGTTTCTGCGTTCTTACCTCAGGAACCCCTTTGAACACGGCTCTGAGGGCCAACCTCAGGAAAGCTAGTGTCAGAATTCAGGACACCCGTGCTCACCGCACTTTTACCAGGAGCTTCACCATCTCACAAGTGCCTAATGAGTCTTGGACTTCAGAGCAGGTTAAAAGCTTATTAATCTAGTGACTGTGTCATTGATATAATTCGTTCCACCATGTGTGGTTTTAAGAAAGAACATACAAATATTCACAGTGGCTCTGTCCAATTGTGCCTCCCATGTGTACTCGTAACTCTGGAGGAGGAGGCAGGAATTCCAGGTACTGCCAACAGCTTCCTGGCAAGATGCCATCTACTGTTAATGGAAAAAGACAAACTGCAAGAAACTAAATGATGTCCTGCTTCCCCGCTATCTCCTCTGCCCCAACGGGATGGGTTAAGCACATCAAGAGGAAGCTCAGTACTAAAGAAAAAGGGAAAATTCTCCAGGAGTCTGACATGATCTGAGCGGAATGAAATGGCATGAGGAAAAATGCCACCGGGTTTGCACAGGGCAGTGACACATGGTCAGGATTTTTTTTTTTTTTTTTGAGATGGAGTCTCCCTCTGTCTCCCAGGCTGGAGTGCAGTGGCGCGATCTCGGCTCACTGCAAGCTCCGCCTCCCAGGTTCACGCCATTCTCCTGCCTCAGCCTCCCGAGTAGCTGGGACTACAGGCGCCCACCACCACGCCCGGCTAATTTTTTGTATTTTTAGTAGAGACGGGGTTTCACCGTATTAGCCAGGATGGTCTTGATCTCCTGACGGTCGGGATTTTGACAGCACCTTTCTGAGAAGCAACTTGGGGATTCATTATTGAATCTCATTAACTCTCACACAAGTTGAGGGCCAGGCATACAAGGATGCCTTTTGAGGAACAGACTCACATGGATTATACAAATGTTACATAAAATAGTAATTCTCAAGTTTAATAAAAGAACAAAACAGTAGACGGATAAGAATAAATGTGCATCCTTTTAGTAGGCTTAAGCCATGTGTTTTGGGCAGACTTTAACTTTTTTTTTTTTTTTGAAACAGAGTCTCGCTCTGTCGCCCAGGCTGGAGTGCAATGGCATGATCTCGGCTCACTGCAACCTCTGCCTCCCAGGTTCAAGTGATTCTCCTGCCTCAGCCTCCTGAGTAGCTGGGATTACAGGTATGCGCTACCACATCTGGCTAATATAGAGATATTTTTTGTATTTTTAGTAGAGATGGGGTTTCACCATGTTGGTCAGGCTGGTCTCGAATGCCTGACCTCAGTGATCCGCCCACCTCAGCTTCCCAAAGGGCTGGGATTACAGGCGTGAGCCACCATGCCCTGCCAGACTTTAATGTTTTTAAAAGGGTGGAGATTTTAGGGAGATGAAGGAAATGAACGCACTATAAATCTGCAGGCATTTAAACTCCTCTGAAACAATTAAGTTAGTGCATTCACAAAGAAGTTTTAAATCAAACAACCCATAATACTTGATGTAGAAAATGTTCCAGCTTCCATAATTCTTTATTAAATATTTGACAAGTTGCATCGCTTCTTTACAATGACTTCATTTTGTCACATTAGTCTTTTGCTGTCAGGAAAACAATGTACAGTGTCTCTTTAGATCTCTCAAGAAAAAAGAAAAGCGAAAAGGATTTGTTCTTCAAGAAAACTTTCCTGTGTGTATCAAATTCAACCATAGTTTAAAGCTATTCTGATTGTGAAAATGAGCATTATTCATAAGTTGTCTTAAAAAAAAATTCAAGGTAGTTTGGTTTTTACCACTGTATCAAATAGTACTTGGCTTCCTATTAGGTGGTGGGTTTATAATAAAAAGTTATGAAACATTGAGAATTTATTTGGAATGCTTGAAACATTTCACCTTAAAAGTCACTACTTTTTTCATGTTTCATTTGATGATAGATCCTGAATGAAGAAATAACAGCAAATTCACATCATCTTCCTACGGTTTTCTCAGGCTCCAAGGGTCGAAATTCGGAGGACACAGCTTGGAGAAAACTGTAGAAGGGACTAAGCTCTCACCCCCTTTCGAAACCAGATTACTCAATAAAGGTGTAAAAATGCTATACAAATATATACAAATATATTTGGACAGCATATGTACGTATATATGTATATATATTACATACATAGTAGTAAAGGAAGAACAAAGTCACGCAAAGTTAACATGAAGGAAACCGTGACAATCTAGGTGAAATTAGTCTGAGTGAAAGGGGAAAATTGGCTTACATAGGAACACAGATATCTGCAGACACGGAGTTATACAGAGGTACGGTCACGAGGAAGGCTTCCGATGCACTGGTACGGGGTTGAGAATGCAGTGCACGCAAGGTTAGGTGCCAACAGCAATGCTACTCCTTACACACAGAAAGCCAAAGAACAGAAAGACATGCCTTTGAAACATGTGTTGCTTTGAGTGGAACATCTTTAACAAACGACGGATGTTTAATGAGAGGTTTGCTTGGAAAATTTCATGCCAACAGGAAGCTACCCCTTTTCTAGAAAACATTCTCCAAGCTCCTGTCTGAATGCTACAGCATTTTCTCTGACATACTGAGAACACTCTGGGGTGGGGGTGTGCGTATGCAAATGTATAGACACTGTTCATTAAGGCTTATATAAATTAAAAAAGTGGTCCAAATATCACATTTTTCCCCCAGTTTTAAAATCTAAAGTACAAAGTGGAGTTTATAAGGATTTGTTTTTTAAAAACACATCCGAGTCCTGAAATTGGCAGTTCTGACATGACTTATCAGGATGTACCCCAATGCCTGAATGACAGAGGTAGCGTGTGATCTTCGGGCTCGGGGAAGGTCAGGAAGGGAGCAGGCCAGGCAGTTACCCTGCACAGCGGCACCCCCTACTGGCAAGGCAGAAAATGATACCAGACAGCACCTCCCACCTCTCCCTGTAAGTACAGGGGTGCAGGGGCAGGGTAAGGAGAAGAGAGAAGAGGAGAATTAGCACAGTGGGTAGGGGCTGCAGAACTGATTAACCCAGGCTCTCTTTATACGTTTTTAAATTTCAGAGGTGAGTACAAGACTCTTAGAAATACAGGAGTCGACTGTTAATGGGTAACTGTTAGAACAATTAAAAAGTTGCTATGTATGAACCTGGCTTTCAAGAGGGCCACTGTGGATCTGGCAAGTTAGCAGTGGTGCACATTGTCTATGCAACAATGGGAGATGTAGAAAATGGTTCAAATGTTTTGCACGCTGTTTCTCAGAATCTGTCACTGTGAGGCCGGGTGCGGTGGCTCATGCCTGTAATCCCAGCACTTTGGAAGGCTGAGGTAGGAGGATCACCTGAGGTCAGGAGTTCAAGACCAGCCTGGCCAGCATGGTGAAACCATCTCTACTAAAAATACAAAAATTAGCCAGGCCTGGTGGCGGGTGCCTGTAATCCCAGCTATTCGGCGAGGCTGAGGCAGAAGAACCGCTTGAAGCTGGGAGGCAGAAGTTATAGTGAGCTGAGATTGAGCCACTGAACTCCAGCCTGAGCTACAGAGCGAGACTCTGTCTCAAAAATATTAATAAGAATCTGTCCCTTTGTCCTTACATGGGAGAAATAATACACGCCAAGTCGCTCTGTATCCCTCATTGTCTGAATTTAGGGAATAGCTGATGTCACCTGCTGAAGGGTCCTGGAAACAAAAGTCAAGTGTCTTACCTTTGTTCTTGTGATTTGTTAGAGGACTGGCTACAGAGAAGCATAAACATTTCAGGCAAAAAGGAAAAGAGCACTGAAGCTGGGAGTACACTGTAACACAGAAAATGAAGGCCTCATTGCTGCCGGCTCCGGGACCAGCGGCAGAGAGGCACAGGCTGTTGGACCTTCATCCCACCAGGCGCTCTTTCCACGTCCTTCCTCGGGCCAACAAGGGGCAGGAATGGAAATAGCCGGGACACACAGGCAGCCGTGATAACTGATGTTAAGAAACCTGCAACAGGCAGTGCGTGAACTCTGGCACGTACTTCTCGGCCTCATGTAAGTGGCCCATAATAATTACAGCTTCAGCAGACAACTCAAGAAACTGCATTAAGGTGATTTCTCTGGCTATAAAGAGAGCCCGGCCTGCAGAGCAGTGTGGCTGCTGCGACCTCTGGGATAGGCAACACTGCCCTCTCTGCCCCAGGGCTACTCACAGGGCAGGTCGGGGCCCAAGGAATGGCCCAGCAACCGCTCCTCACCCAGCACAGAGCACAGAGCAGGTGGAGGCCCAAGGAATGGCCCAGCAACTGCTCCTCACCCAGCACAGAGCACACTGCCTTTCCTGCCACCTGCAATTATGCTGTGAAGATGACGGGGTGTGGTCATCATGATTCAGAAGAATCAAGATCTATGACCATTTTAGGCAAAGAGAGAAACTTCGAGAATTGCTGAGGACTAGTGAACCTTGTTTTGCTTTTTTTAAAAAAATACTAAACCCCCACCTCAGCAATATTTAGTTGTCATTTAAATCAAGCTGGTATTATTAAGGGGTTGATGAACTGAGGTGTCACTCACAATTACTGCCTTCCAAGAATTCATGGGGTGGATTTCAGTAATTCTTGTTTGCTTCTGGCTTAGAAATTGTCAGAATGATTTTTCTTTTATACTTTCCAATACTTGACTTAATATGCATTTAGTGACTATTCTGTTTTTTTCAATACACAGTTTACAAGATGACAGAAGTATCCCAGTTCTTAGGCTAGAACTGGATTTCTCCCTCTACAATTACACGATTACTCTCAAAAACCAAGAAAGCGTACTGCTCAACTCAGGCTCTGGCATGATTCTTAAAAAGAAAACTGACTCTAGACTACAGGGGCTTACAAAAAGGGGATTTTTTACCACTGAGACATTTGTTATGTTAACTGTAGGGGAAACGTCTCACCAACAGTCAAAACCAATGAGCAGGATTTTTTTTTTTTTTTAAAGTTACATAGCATCTAAGTTTTCTGATCACTACCAGGTACTTTTCAACCAATAAGAAAAAGGAACCAACACTCAGCTCTGTAGAAATCTACCTTCTTTTAGAAACCTCAGGCCTCTGCACCTTTAGACAACTCATTTACGACGACAACCTTCCATGGCTTCTCACATGCCACCCAGGGCACAGTAAAAACGGCAATTTCTTACACCGAAAGGTCCTTTTTATGTAACAAACAGACATCCCCAAACCACAACTCTTTTGTCCTATTGATGACTGGCATGAGATCAAATCTCTAGCGTCCCCTAACTGCCCCGACAGGGTCTAGGACAACACAGGTTAAAAAGGACAGTCGGGTCGTTCAACTCCCACACTGCCTCAGGTGTTTTCTCAAAGCACGACAATTCTGCAATGGAGACTTACACGTGGAAAAGAATCAAACTATGCAGGTACCCTCAGTCCTCTGCCACTACCAGCTCAACAGCTTGAGCTCAGAGGATCAAGTCAAGTCTCTGTCTCACTTTTAATCTAGCGCACAACAGACACAACTCAGGCAGTACACGGTATCGAAGCATGCAACAGGTCATTGGTAACAAAACTCAGTTAGATTAAGTGTACATTCAATAAATCTTTGTAGTTGAGTAGAAATCACAAAACAGTTGGTGAGGACAGGTCTGTAGGCTCAGCTTTACATCCAGGTTTTTATACACCAGCAGCCAGATTCACAATGGATAGATATTGCACCGGAAAGATGTGTGCGGGGAAAAGAAATCATCACCACATTTAATGTTCATGATAGAAAAATAAAAACAAAACCAGACATGACCTCCATGTAGTACATAAAGTGCCTTCAGAATTGGTGCATTTACAACAAAAACTGGTTATTTAGCTACCATTAGCAAACGCATACAAACAGGAGACTAAACAGATCTGGTTTCCACAGTTTTGAATCAAGCAGTGCCAAGTTTCATTCAAAATGTCTCTACTACAAACAGCAAAGAGGAAATAGAATAAAAGATGACTGTACAGCGCCAGGAAGGGCTAAATAATTTCTCTGATGAGAAATGGGAGTCCAACCCTGTCTCAAATGTGTTACAGCACAGGTAATTACTTCTAAGGAATAATGGTGTGATTCCTTTCAAGTCAACACAAAATTTGTCATGCTATGTTACAATTCTCTCAGCCTGTAGCTATTAGCTAAATTTGTACAAAAAACCCCAAAAACAAAAACGTAATATCCAGTTTTTCATTCTGAGTATGGAAAAAATTATTATGTCTAATATTATATTGGAAATTCTCTCAAAGTACTTGTCTGTAGAAGGTTTTTGGACAAAAACTTGCCTTCCAATTCTAATAAAGTAGAGGGTGGAGGTGTCAGAGACTTAAAAAATAAAAATGTCATTGACATTAAGCCTGGTATGAAAGTGAAATACAAAAAAAAAATGCTCACTTTTCCAAGTACATGAGACATCTTTAATCATAACGAAATAAAATCTGAAAATCGGTCTAAATCATTTTAAAAAGTAAACATGAGTTGTAATACTATACCTGTAGAGTGATTAATTCCATTCATTGTCATTAGAAAGGATGTAAAATATTTATTAAGGGCTTTGCCTGCAGAGGCACAACATAAATAGCGTAAGTCCTCCTGAAATGTAATTAGTGTACACATCAACCAGTTGATAATTTGTGGTGGGAAATGCAGAAACTCAAGCTGGGACCAGGTTCCCACATCCGAACTTGGACGAGTGCATGGCGAAGGCTCGGCTCCAGGGACCATGCCTGCAGCTGCTCTCTGCCATCGCCTCTGCAAAAGTCTGTTAGGCAAATGCAAAAGTGCAAGCAGAACTTGCTTGAAGAACAACCACCCCCGAGGCAGAGGGTGCTTAATCCACCCCTTCAAATCCTTGAGCATTTTCCACGGCCATGAGAAGTTTCTCTCGTAAATCTTCAAAGGTTTCATATGGAGGTAAGTCAAGGCGATTAAAGCTGCAAAAGGAACAAAAAGTATAGGTGAAAAGCCACAACAGCACTTCCTAGATCTGGTTAGTAGGGCATGGTGTTTGAGTAACAGAATAAAAAAGCCTTAACCAACAATTTTGATTACCTGGAAAAAAAAAAAACAACCCAAAAACCTCTAGCTATGAAACATCTACACTAAGTAAGCTCTTGTAATTTACAGAGAAAGAACATTTTGAATGGTCCATGAAACCTTTGCTATAGTCAGATGCAGATCTTGGAACAATCCTGGTGGGAAGGGAAACATGAAAAGCAAAGTAACTGGCAACACTTCCAAACCCTTGGACCACAGAGTTGATGCTTTTGGAGTTACCCACGAATTAAGACTGTGTCTGTCTCTAACACTATTACTTATTCCACACTAGGCCTCAAGACAAGTGCTTTTCTATTAACTCACTTCATTTTCATCACAACCCTATGAAGCAGGTCATGTTATCTCCACTCTGCACAGGAGCTCCTGGAGCAGAGACAAGGTTCCTGAGGTCACAGTCTTTGTCATACGGCAGACCCACAAATAGAACCCAGGCTGTCTGGGGCTCCGAAACACCAGTGCTAAGCTACCTCCTCTGATCAAAGTCAGGCAAAATTGACATTTGCTATGCAAAGGTGCATTTAGAAAAAGTCCCTACATATCTGGAGGCTTCAGATGGGGGCGGCGACTGCAAATCGCCCTGGCAACAGTGAGGGTTTTCAGACAAAAGGATGGCCTCTATGCTTCTGTGACATGGGGAAACTGCATACAGGGGTGCCAAGTGGATCGGATCAGTGGGCCTGGCATACAGCAAATGCTCAATTACTCAAGAGATGGTATCAGTGTGAACACCTTTCAACATTTACTGAATGTCTACATGGGGCTCAAGACCAGAGCCTCTAGCCACAGAACCTGCACCTCGGTGTGTGTGTGTGTATGTGTTGGGGTGTGGTTGCTGATGTGTATCTGTCATGAAAATGGCATGCACACTGGCCACAGCTCATTATGACATAAGAGCTCAAGTTCACGGAGTGCTCACCATGCCCCACCAGCCTTGTCTCAATGTTATGAACCCTGGCAATCACCTTGTAAGGCAGCTAATGCTTCATCCCTATTTCACAGAGAGGGGGAGCTTGAGACACAGCGAGGTTAGGTAACTTGCCCAAGGTCACACGGGGCCAGGTACAGCCCCGGGGTGCTCCAAAGCCCAGCTCTTGAAGTGCCCTTGTGCTGTCTCTGCCGTGAGTGCTCACACTGTCTGTGTTTAAAACCGCCCCCTCAGGGTATTGATGTGTGATTCCAAGAATAAGCAAAGTAACCTCCTAGGTTTTAAAAGCTAACCATTCACGCGCTCGCTTCAGCAGCACTTACACATACACTAAAAGCTAACCATTGTCACAGCCACAGAAAAGAAACAAATACTGTAGAGGGCCCTTTAACAACCCCTAAATGTTGAGTAAGTCCCACTGAGTTCCACTTGGATTCTCCAACAGCCCCTAAACACTAAAAGACAAGAGAATAACACTGTGCTTCTCAAACTGGGGTTCTCAGAAACCCAGGAATCCTAAAAGAGTAAGTACTAATAGAGGCTTTTCACTTTCTGTTATCATATTGATAAAGACAGGACTTCACGTCTACAGATGGCATTTAAAAGAGGCTTTCACGGAAAGTGGCTTCAGGCTTTTCAGCTGGGGTTCCACAGTCCTGGGCCTGCAATCCCTATCGGGGTCTCAGGCCCATTCTTGAGACCTGTGACCATTTTTTCCCTTTAAAAAAGGTCCATAGATTATTCAGGTTTGAGAAACACTGGAATGATGAAGAGAGAGGCAAAGACGGGAGGTCAAGATCTGAGGTTCTGAATCATGCTGCTTAATGCTTCATCACTTTGCATCTCCCTGTTATCTGTAAAAAAGTGGGTCATAACATCACACACCTCTTAGGACCACTGTGATGATGGTATGAGTCAATCACATCAAGTGCTTAGCACCATCCCCAGAATGAACTGAGTGCTTGGTGAGTGTGAGTTCCTATCATTTCAGAGGTCAGGACACACGAACCTGGCTTTGGTCTGCACTAATGAGCTGGGTGACCTTAAGGAGCTCATTGTCCTCAGAGGGCTTCAGCGTCCTCATGTGGAAGATGCACGGGCTGAACGAGATGATTTTTGTCTGGAGTCTTCCTAAAAGGGCAGGTGAGCCTGTGATTCTTAATGAAGAGTAATTTTAAATGTCTGAGTAGTGACCTTTTACAGAACAATGAAATGACGTCCTTTGAATGTCAGACACTCAATGGTCACCATTGGAAAGCTTAATGAAAGGCACCCTCATCATAGAGAACCAGATCCTTCAGCTTCTGCTCTTCTAGGAAATCAGATTTTTATTTTGAACTTTAATTGTGTATCATAAAAATCAAACCTATGTATGGCGAAATTTTAGGGCGGAACTGTTGCCACGAAACAGCCAGTGAAGTTCCTGTTTCCTATGTCAAAATACAGGCAGGGTCAGGTAGGGAGGAAAGCCATTTCGAAGAAACAGCAGAACAGTCCCACTCATGCTAGCCAGTGTTGCTTGCAACTGCCAGTCCCCACCAGCCAGGTCAACTTAGTCTGGAGAGAACATCATTGGGAAAACTACATAGTTGCTTTATTTCCATGACACATAAAGAGGAAGATAAGTTCTGGTAAGAGCCAGCTGGGCTGTTCCCCTCCTGTAGGTAGACCTTTGCCCTTCCTAGGGAAGAGCTGTGAATTTTCAACCCTGCCAGCCTATAAGAATCATCTGGGGAGCTTTGAAAATCCCACTGCCCGGATCACACACCAGACCAACGAAGTCCAAATCCCAGGCATGAGTGATTTCTTTAAAGTTCTCTAGATGGTTCCAACATGCAGCTGCGGTTGAGAACCATTGAGTTCAGAGGTCTTATCTGGGAAGTTCTACTTGTGGCAGAATCATGTGGGCTCCGAAATAAAAAAAAAAACAGCTCAACAGTAAGACATGTGTCCCTGAAGTCATGGAGAAACATGGGTTGAATGAACACGAAATTGGCTCACTAATTTGGTTTCCTTGGAAAAGTCTAAAAAGAAAGTGGCTGTATCAACAGAGACAGTGTATCTGGTGTAGTGGTTAAGGGTGCAGGCTCTAATTCTGGTAGACCTGAGTTCAAATCCTGGGACTCTGTGACTCAGGTAAGCCCTGCACCAGCCTTCTGACAGCCCAAGGGAATAACATATCTCATAAGGCTGCCATAAAGATTAAGCAGTGCCTGACCACAGATGATGACTGTGCCCAATAATTTCGCTTTTCCTAATCTTCATCCTGGTTAGTGCTATAAGCCTGAGTTCCGCATCACCACCCACAGTCCTGGGGCTTGGCTCAACGCCAGTGCCTTTCATATGGAGGCCAGTAGAACCCAGAAAACCACATATGACTCAGACACTGTTTGGATAAAAGCTCTGAACTACTCGAGCATTCTTCCCTTAGAATAAAGCCAGAGAACCATGGACAACGACTGCTCTGGATATTCATCAACTTTAGGCTGCAGTCAGCTTGCTTTCAAGGCTCTGACAGGCAATGACCACATTCTTTCCATTTGGAGAGTCACATGAATGGAAAAAAAACCCCACTTTTCTGGAGAGGCAAGGGTAAAAAACCTTTCACAGTCGAAAATGTGTTTTCGCAAACACATCTGCATGAGAATTCTCTCCTGGCCAGCACTGCTAGTTTAAGGGAGGGCGTTTCCTGCAGGGAGTGTGCGGTCGCTTGTGTTAGCTCGGTAAGGCCAGAGCAGGCTTTGCAGACCCTGTTGCATGAGAAACACAGGGCTACGCTGCTCACCGTTTTCCAGAAGGCCCACTTCCGCTGCTTCCCCAGGAGCAAGAAATGAAGGCTTTCTTATGCAGAAAAACCAACATGAGGGACATGGGAGTTTGAGTGAGCAAGAGCTCCCTGAACCCGGCTTCAGGAAATCGATCCTGTCCAGTCTGCATTTGCGATGGGTTTCACGCAACTCTTCAGAAAACAACCGGACCCTTCTGCCTCACTGTGTCTCCTGAGAGGGCCTTCTGAGGGCAGCCACGCTCCACGCCTGGGCATCCCCGGCCACGTGTCAGCCCTCTTACTCTCCTCCAACCACAGTCACATTACTGCTCAATTCCAGGGAATTACGGGTTATTCATGGGCATAGAAGGCCTTTGAAAAAGGATGTTTCCACAGGGTATTTTGTCCTAATTTCTCAACCAATTTAAGATTGGAGTAAAAACCTAATGTGCTTATAGAGGCTGAGAGCTGCCTTATACATGTATGGTGAACAGCGAAAGCTGCATTACCTAAAATAATGAGGGAAAGACTGGGCTCAGGGGAGAAATTCCCCATGGCAGGGACGCCTGAGCCCTTTATGTGCCAAACATACTGAGTGCATTACGTCTTTTTTTTTTGAGACAGAGTCTTGCTCTGTCACCCAGGCTGGAGTGCAGTGAGTGGCACAATCTTGGCTCACTGCAAGCTCTGTCTCCCGGGTTCACACCATTCTCCTGCCTCAGCCTCCCAAGTAGCTGGGACTACAGGCACCTGCCACCACGCCTGGCTAATTTTTTTGTATTTTTAGTTGAGATGGGGTTTCACTGTGTTAGCCAGGATGCTCTCGATCTCCTGACTTCGTGATCCGCTCGCCTCAGCCTCCTAAAGTGCTGGGATTACAGACGTGAGCCACCGTGCCTGGTCCGCATTATGTCTTATTAGCACTACTGTACAATTCCTATTTTCATCCACATCACTGTCCCTTAATTCTCTAAGCTACTTACAAACAGGAAACAGAGCAATCTATAGCCTCGAGCCCAGCACCACACCCAGCTAAGTAGTTCAAATACTGCTGTTGACGTGCGTGTGTTTTTGCCACTCACCATGTGTGAGCTCTGGGCAGTTTCTCAGGACTGCCCCATTGCTCTATTGTAAACAGCTGAGGACCATTGGAACCTAGACAAGAAAAGAAAAAGAAATGTTAAGAGTACTTGGGGTAGAAGAATGAAGCTATGGTGTGGTCTGCAGTCCAGCTACTGTCAGGGCAGGGTTTGCCCCCAAGGGTGAGGTCCAAGACACTCTCTTCTGCTGCAACATTGATATTTAACGTTGAGGGAAGCCAGAGGTCTGCACAGCCTCACAGAAAGATCGCATTGTCTCCAGAATGGAATTGCACTAAGTTTAACAACCACAACAGTTATGTGGAAAGGCAGGCAGCTACAGCCTCTCAGCTGGACCCTGGAAATTTAAACTTCAAACTAGTTTTGGAGGTGGGAGGGCGAATGAAATGTGACCTTCAGTATGCAAAGTAGAGAGTGATTTTTTAAATCTATAGTAAACATGGAAAAATTCTGCCTACTGGAGGTGACTTCATAGATCAGTTTACACCATATAAATGACCCTGCAAACCCTAGTGTCTAATGATTTTCTAAAAAACTAAACCAGGAAAAAAAAAGAGCAGCCTTATGGATCTCTTCACAAACCGCCCCCCAATCCCTCGAGGTAGAAGCACCATGTTGTCTATATAAAGTACAGATAACAGCACTTTAACTGAACTTTCATGGAACCTATGCATGGCACACTGTCCTGAAACTTAGCTTTCTGCAGAGGCCTGGGCAGCAGGGTTCTTGGGCCACAGTTCATGCCTGGCTGCAAATTCCCAGGAGGACAACTGAACCTAATGGTATCCTGCTCACCATAAAGTTCGGCAAATCCATTCATAGGTACTCGCGATGTCCCTGTGACAAACTGCAGTAACCGGATACGCTTTTCGGCGTCCATGAGTAGCACAGCCTATGAACAGAGGCAGAAGCTCGTTATATCCCCCACGTGACCCATGGCACATGCTGCTGTCATGCAGGCAGGCAGAACTTAATCTTATTTATATTGTAATGTAAGACCTAGACAGTTGACACTGAAAACTGAGTAGTTTTTTTATGGCCACAATATGAGCTGGCCTCTCTAATCTAAGAGACTGAGTGATCACAACGTCCATCTCTTTCTTCTTCTGCCAATAGGCCAAAATAAACGATATAAAAAGCAAACTCTCTGATGGCACCGAGCTCATGTTTCTGTGTTCGAGGCTTACCAGTTCCCCCTAAGCCAATGATAAATATACAGTATTTAAGATTTGTCATCACAAGGGGAAGCCAGGTTATGAGATGGGATTTCAGACTGTAGACATGTTCCCTAGAAGACATCATTTTATCAAATGAAAAAAAAAAAAAAAAAGCCAAACAAAACAAAACAAAAAAACAAAGGCAAAGATGGGGTTCTAAAACAATCTGTGTATCTTACATAACTGCATTATTACAGGAATCCAGGTGGCTTTACTGGTAATGTCACTGGGACTATTTAAAACAAGCCAAGTGAGACCTGGACTAGGATTTGAAGACTCTGCATTTTTTTTTTTTTGACACGAGTCTCGCTTTGTCGCCCAGGCTGGAGTGCAGCGGTGCGATCTCGGCTCACTGCCAGCTCCGCCTCCTGGGTTCACGCCATTCTCCTGCCTCAGCCTCCTGAGTAGCTGGGACTACAGGTGCCTGCCACCATGCCCGGCTAATTTTTTGTATTTTTTAGTAGAGACAGGGTTTCACAGTATTAGCCAGGATGGTCTCGATCTCCTGACCTTGTCATCCACCTGCCTCGGCCTCCCAAAGTGCTGGGATTACAGGCCTGAGCCACCGCACCCAGGACTCTGCTTTTTTCATCTCTATTCCTGCTGGCATTTGAAATAGTAATAATATGCATTTAGAAATGTGAAAAAGGCTGGGCACGGTGGCTCACACCTGTAATCCCAGCAGTTTGAGGGGCCGAGGTAGGAGGACTGCTTAAGCCCAAGAATTTGAAACCAGCCTGGGCAACATAGTGAGACCCCATCTTAAAAAAATAAATAAATAAAAATAAAAGAAATTTGAAAAAGTTAAATGATTCCTTTTTGGGATAATCAGTCTTTTTGGGGATAACTGTTTTTTTTAAGTTTGTTTACTGCATCTCTCTTGGACTTGGACTCATCCATTCCTATTTTACTTCCCTCCTAAGCTGAACAGGATACAAACACTGGCCCTAAGATAATAAATCAAAGTTGTGTTATCTTTGGTTGAAAGATACACAGATCAAAATATTTGTTGGAATCTTTTTTAAAAATTGAGAGAACGACTTCTTAACAGAAAGTGGCACTTTGGCAAAGCCAACCCTGAAGCCTGTTTCTGCCCTGAGGAGCCCCCCATTTCTATTTACACTTTGGAGGACCAGTCCCTCAAATCAAAGTCACTTTCACGAGGTGGTCAAAGTCACTTTCACGAGGTGGTCAAGGAAGGCCAGTGTGCTTTTGTAGTGACCAACTTCATTCAAGTTTAGCTGTCTGCTCCAGTTGCAGAGGAGCTGCCACGGGGCTGCCGGCTCAGTTTGCCTCTTCCCTCCCCCAGCAGTCCAAGCTCTAACAGACCCCAAGGCCAGCATCAGTCCTGAAGTCAGACCACACGGAGGGCACCACACAGCTCTCAATCCTGCCTCAGGTGGAGGTGTTCATTACCTTCCAGAACCACTGAATGACAGGGTGGTTTGGACAGTAGCCGTTCTTGTAGATAGAATGCTGTCTCCAGTCATTCACGTCCACGTCACCGAGGCCGCACATGAGCAACTAGGAAGAAAATTTACCAGATGTAAAAGCAGGATGTGAAAGCTGCGAGATCACACACTGAGAAATGACATGTGGTCATTTCTCAGTGCCAGCATGTGGTCACTGTGCCGTGAAGGTAAGCTACCAAATCGTAACAGAGGAAGGCAGACACCTGTTCCAGGCTCCACCTGCCATAGCGATCACAGAGGCAGCAGTCACGAGGGTGGCTCAATTCGAACCCTGTGCAAGCCACGGTATGTTATATTGGATATAAAAATGCCACAGTCGTCCTCTCTACCCCTCTAGTCTTACACATGGGACCCGTGGATTTTCTCACGCTCCAGCAGCATCTGCGCATTACATGGCTGCTTCTCCTCCTGAGAGGTTATTCCTCTTATCTGAAAGCATCTCCCTACCCACAAAAGAATTAGTGCTTATGACAGCAAGAACTTCTCTCCTCCGGGCTAGTCAATTCCAGTGATGACAAATCACCTCATCTGATCTGTCCAGAGGCCTAAGAACGGCAAACATATGCCAATACTGAGGCATAACTGGGTCTTCGAGTTAGCATTTAGTCTAAGGTTTGCTGTTCTTATTACTCAACTCTCCATCAGGGGAGGTTTCCTGTGGACGAATGGAAGAAATTCCTGCAAAGGTACCAGAATGAAATGGAAACAGAACTAAGCCAGAAGCCTGGAAATACAGTTCCTAGGCCTGACTGTGCCAAAACCTTGCTGGGTAAACCCAGCTGCTCCCTGCCTCACTTTCCCACCTATAAGAGGAAAGGCTTGAGGTATATGATTTCCACAGACATATCGATCTTGAACTTTCCGTTTGGAGATAAAAGGATAGAAAGCCAGTCTACGGAAAACGCTCACTGGATGTGGATGGGGCAAACAGCTGAGTCCCTCCAACAGCTTCTCAACAGACACAGTCTTCCTCCTGTTTCTCTCGACACAACACAGGGCGAGATATTCCTTTGTGTTTAAAATGGCTGTTGCTCATGCTCATCTATGTCACACCAAGAAGCTGAACTAAACAATCATTAAACTACCTTTTGCTACTACCTTGTTGCCTTCTGGTATTTTTCCTCACTCAACATACACCACTTCAAGTTCAACGAGACATCTGTTCTACAGGCCCAAGTAGATGCTTACGGCCACTTTGTGGCCAAGACCCCCATTTGGCTGCCACGGTGGGGGCGGATGGGGATGCAGCAGAGGACACTTGGCCAGTCTGGGAGTGTAAGCAGGTTGCTGCTGTCCAAAGGGCTACTGCAAACCTTGTTTCTACTTGTTGTGGCGATTTGCCTCGCCTGGTGCTAGGGCCATGATCCCAGCTCTGCTCAGTGGCCTCTATTCACTAGGCATGTTCCAGAACCGCCCTCTCATGGGCAAGGCAACTACAGCGGATTATTTTTGCTGTTCTTACTCCCACATTGGCAAACAAGCCCCATAAGAGACATGTAATAGAACCACATGGGCAAACAAGCCCCATAAGAGACAGGTAATAGAATTCATTTAAAGTTAACCTCTAGGACATTATGGATCCAAGAATATTAAAATATGACTTGTAAAGTAATGAGAAATACTTTAAAAAATCCACTTTACATAAAATAATGTTTATAATACAAACCTCCAGCTCATTTTCATCAAAAATTTTAATCAAATCAATAGGAAGCAGTTCTGTGAATCCCTGAAAGAAAAAAAAAAATCATCTTAAACACCTATTGCCTTGAAGAAAAAAAAAACAAATTCACAGGAAAAACAAACTTTTCTGGTAAGCCAGAAAAAAATGCAATCTCTCCTGATGATTCCTACGTCAGAGACAGTATCAAGTAACTATAGTTCCAGTAAAAACAGCACAGTCACTACAAAAGTTTTGAAAAATCATAGAATCTAGAAGATTCGAGTAGTGGAGTAATTTTCGAAACCTGATGAGAATACTGGATACTGTAGGCAGGTGGATTCCAAAAGCCATTTATAACACTACTGTGAGTCAGTGCGCCCTAAAATGCACAGGCCACAGATGTGTAAGAGACACACTTAAAAATAATGTGCTGGAGGCATGGAGAAGAAACACAGAGGGAGGCGGGTGATGGGTGCAGACTGTGCGCCCAGAAAACCACGCTCCAGTTCCCAGGGCACCACTAACTATGGCGTGATCTAGGACGAGCTCAGCTCTGCTGGGCCCTGCGCACTGCCAAAGTCGTGTTTCTGAAGGTGTGGACTGCCTGTGGTGGGGCCCAGGAATCTGCTTCCTGGGATTTCTTATCTAAATAAAGAACGAAACCTGACATTCTGCCCCCCCATTTTAAGTTCCTAAGGCCCTGAGTTGTTTCTGAGTGTGCTGCCCAGGCTTCACTCATCCTGTGTAGGTGCCTAAGTGAAGGGAAATAATCGCCCCGAGAGCTCTGCCTCAGTGCAGAGAACACCAGTCACGCGGACGCGAGGCTGTTTCCTGTGTGATCTCTGAGGTAATGGATACTATCAGATTTAAGAAAGAATTTCACTTTTGGTCCAAGTGGAATACTGTTTAAAATGATGAATCCCTCACCCTCTGCTAGGGGCCTGGGAGCATCCCTGATATTAAAAAGTTGGATCTGGGCAGTGCCTGCTTTGCTCTGTATCAGGGTAAAAGTTGTCATGAGGTGGCTGGGTATAAAATAAAAACTAAGCTTAAGAAAATGTGTTTTCCATGTATCTGTATAGAAAATAATCTGCAATGGATTACTAATATAGCCACAAAGAAAAAGGGCAAGGGATTAAAAAAAAAAATGCCCAGGGCTGGGCACGGTGGTTCATGCCGGTAATTCCAGCACTTTGGAAGGCTGAGGTGGGTGGATCATGAGGTCAGGAGATCAAGATCATCCTGGCCAACATGGGGAAACCCTGTCTCTACTAAAAATACAAAAATTAGCCAGGCGTGGTGGCACATGCCTGTAGTACCAGCTACTCGGGGGCTGACGCAGGAGAACTGCTTGAACCTGGGAGGCAGAGGCTGCAGTGAGCCAAGATCACGCCACTACACTCTCGCCTGGGTGACAGAGCGAGACTCTGTCTCAAAAAAAAAAACCAAAAAAAAAAAACCCCAGGCAGCAGTGATCCGTGGAGGGTGGCGAGGCACTGCGGGGACTGTGCTTTATCATTCAGCTCTGAGCCCTCGGGCTTCTTGGAACCTGTCACTGCAGCAAAAGACAGCCTTCTCTTGGGTACCACCTGAAACTTCAAGACAATGGTTCTAGATCAAGTTTGTTAAATGTCCTCTTTAAACAGGACAAATATGAAAATAAGAAGTCAAGCAGGAGAACCCGTGAAAAGGAAAAAGAGGTAGTGGCACGGCAGCTGAACACTCTCGTGCTGGAGACCGGCCAGCGGTGTGAGCTGTGCGATCCCAGCCTTCCTGCGGGGTCCCCAGCCTCGCCCCTGTCTCTCAGTGCATGATCAGCTCCACCACACCAGCCAAAGGAGAAGCGCGATCCCCGCTGGACCCAGGACCAGAGGCACACGGCAGAGAACCCTGGCCAGCAAGGCTTACCTCCAAGAAGGCGTTCATCTGCTTCTGGACCCTGTTCACAAATCTCCACTGGATGACTAAGCTGCAGGAGAAAAGAGGACAATATTGAACCACCTCTGTCATCACTAGCGCTCACTGCTTTCTTCACAACAGGGAGTGCTTCTCCTCCATCCGTGACAGCAGAGCAGAGGGGAGGGTCTCCTCTGCGCCCCCACTGTTTAGTTTATTCATGGCTTCTTTCAAGACTCCCTGGAACACCCGTGAAAAACCTAAAATCTCACTGGAGATTTCAAAAGAATAATTAGCTTCCCCCACATCAAGGTTTGGCTGACCTAAACTGCTTTAAATGCTTAACTGCTTTAAAATGCTTTAAATGCTTCAACTGCTTTAAAATGTGACAACATAGAGAAAAGGGGAAAGTTCATGGGGTATGAACACACAGGTATATGTGTATAAGATGCACACACCCATATATGTATATGTATAAGATGCACACACCACATATATGTAAATGTATTTGTAAAGAGTACTCAGGACAACGCATTTAGTTATCTAATATTTCATTCTCGTATCCAATGTGCTAATATTCAACAGTAACATACAAGCTTTATCAGCAAAATGATTTGCACTCATAATTTAATGCCAAAATTTAGAAGATGAATGGTAAGACCTCCTTATGCAACTGAAGTTCACCAAAACCAAGTTCCCTGTGACAGTGTTCAATGCACAGCATAACTGATCACAAGGCAAATCTACTCTGGGTGTCATCTGAGGCATTCCATCATTCTGAAGGGCTCTCACCTTTGGAGTGGTACCACTGTAACCATGGTAACGGCCCTGAGGACCAGCCTGCAGCACAACCATTGTGCAGCCGCTCAGGCGGCACCTCCTGGGCTACAATGATCAGCTCAACAGCATTCTTCTGGCACCAGGGGAGCAGAGGTATCAGGGAGCAGCTGGTGATTTCGATTACACTTTTAAAAGTAAAGCTAGCTGGAACCCTGCCTGGCCCTGACTCCCACTACGTTTGAACCCTAAAAGAACCGCAAAGAATGGTGCAAGACACATACCACACATGTCAGAGTCCTCAGACTTGAGACCTGGGTCACCCTGGGCTAGAATATTTTTTAAATCCCACACAGTCTGTACTTTCTGAAGGAAGACAATGGTGTCTGCCAGGGTGTCATCAGCTAAGATTGTTCAAATTCAGAACAAGCGTGCCAATTAATGTGGCCAGGTAAGAACTGATGTATCTTATTTCTAGCCTATGTATTCAGCATAACTTGAATTTTCCACTCTCACTTTCAACTTGAGAGTGGAAAAAAGTCTGCCATGTAAGTTCCAGTCCTTGCCGGGATCTCTGACTAGAGACTCTAACAGGCTCCCTTTCTTCCTAATTAGGAAGGACAGTAGGTTTTTCTTTGCAGATCACACTGAAAGGTGCTAAGACCCACAGTCAATTCAAGAGCTGTCTGAATTCAAGACTTCTGACCAATTCCAAATGAGAAGAAAGGAGGGAGCCCAGCCTGTTGAAATGAAGCACTGAATGCAAACAAGGAACTCAGGCCACTGCGGCGACCCACAAGGGAGCCACAAACTGCACACTGCAGTGCTCACCTCACCCCTGCACAAGGGGATCTCCTTGGAAGATCCCAGAGTTATGCATTTGAAGCACACATATACACTAAAAAAGAAAATGTAATGTGCCCAACTGAGAAAAAACTTCTGCCTGGTACAAATGTCTTAGAATCACTTAAGAGCTAGACTTCCAAAAGGACTCAACGTTTTGTTCCACTCTGAGACTGAGATTGAATTAAGAATATTACAAATACCAGAAACAATTCCGTAGGGTTGCACATGCTGAATTCTTCCTATCCATTTTAATTATTTCTATACATATCTGTTATGGAAAAGAAGTTGGGAGAGAGACAAAGTATTTTTTCTTCGTTGGTTCCTAATTTTGCTCCGCTGGTCACTGACACCGTGGCCCTTTGTTGCAATTCTAAATCTTAGTTGACATCCACATATTCCAAAAGAGTATCTGCCATATTACTCAATAATATAGACCTTTTCTCCCTCCTCTGCTCCTTTATAGGCAGCTCAATGGAGTCATGATACAAGATAGACTTTCCCTCCCATCCCATATTCAACTTCCCATGAGCCCAAGCCAAAAAAGAACTCAAATTGTTGAAAACTGACCAATAAACTCATGCCCATAATAAATGCATGAGCTGTTTCAGCAAGGGACAGTGACCAAACATGCTGTTCAATTTATTTAAAAAAAAAAAAGGCAGTAAATATGTGTATACGTACTCGATATATTCCCTTTTGTTTTCATTTGTGACCATTATTTCTGACCCATTGGGCTTCAAATCCACTTGATACGTCTGTAATTACAAAGATAAAACAACAATTACTTATCACGAAGTTATCTTGCATATTATTATTGAGTAACAATGTCTTACTATAAAAGGAAGACAACATGTATTCAGAAATATTTCCCAGCAAATGGGCTCTGTGCACAAGAGAATGTCCAATGAGGCTTTCAAATTGCTAGGATGTTACACAGTTAAAGATGCTATCATTAAAGGCGAATTGTTTTATGGTTACTTATGACTTTTAATTATTCTTCATGTATTAGCAATAATGAAGAGCAACATTTTTTCATCTGCTATTCATTTATCAGGAAACTAATTATGTTTAATAGAGAAAAGAACAGGGTACACCCATCAAGACTCCAGAACTCCAAATTCTAATGCATTCTGTTTCTGAACATTTTCTAGTTATAAAAAAGGATGCATGGTATTTCTTTCAAAAATGCAAACAGAAACTTAAAGACAAGAAAGAAGCTTAAGGATCCAGGCTGAAGAGATAGATTTATCTGGTTTTTGAAGACATTTATTTGCACAGGACGCCTTCTCCTTGCTCATCTGCCCCGAAGCTTCCTCCCTTAGTGCCACCCACCATCATGAATAAAGCAGCTGCAATCAGGGCAGCCCTTTCTCCTATGCTCTGACCCAGATCTAGCTTACCATCATGTCCTATATAGCAGTAACCAGTGTGAGGGAAGGGAGAAAGGCCTATTATTTTAAAATAAAATTTTTTTTCTCATTGTAGAAATTTTGGGGAAAAAAAGGTAGAAAAATATACCACCTACACCTTTCCTACTAAAAGAAAGCCATGCCACTATTTTGGTGGGATTCCCTGTAAGTCTCTTTTCCTCTGCCTGCAGAGTAAACCAAGGAGGGGGAGAGGGTTTTCCAGAGTAAGTGTTAGGGTGGTACCCAGGAGGGATGGAGGTTCCACGTTGTGATAAATGCTGTGCTCTGGCAGAGGCCGCCTCCAGGGGTTCCTTGGTCCTGCCACCTGCACCCAGGAGATCCTGAGCCCCTCCGACCCGAGCACTCGCACCTGTGTCTCTCGTGCGGCTTCTCCATGCACTGGCTCTTGTTCCCATTCACACTGAGATGGCTTTTCAACGTAAAACACATTCATCATCCATCCAGTCCCTCTACATTCTCTTTTTCTCTTTATTCAGGAAGGAATCTCATTTTTCCACTACACTTTCCATTTCTGCAAAGTCAACTGAAGTCTTCACTGTGCCCAATGTGAATTTTAATCCTGTTGCTGCGTTTCCGGTTTTGCTGACGTCCTTCATTTCTCCATTTCCCTTTCCAGCTGCCATCCTCCCAGCGCATTCCATGTTCTCCCAGGGGTCATCTTCTCCTGCCCCGTACAAGCCGTGTCGGGGATGGAGGATGCCAAATGGTTTCCACAGTGAAACACTGCAGTTCGTGGCTGTTCTCAGAGGTGCGCGGACAGTGCTCATTCATACCTTTTGTTCTACGTGTTAATAACCCAGGTTGGCTTTTCTTTTTCTCCCCATTTATTCCTCCCCAGAAAGCCTTGTTGTTCCTTCAGTAACAGTTTTCTTATCAGATGTACACCAATGACAAGTTAATAAATCCCAGCCCAGGCGTTGCTATTGAGAAGGCTTTTGGTACAGCTTGGCTACACTCAAGCCGAATCTTTCTCCCACCCTTTCCCCCTGCGCAGGGAAAGGGAAGGAGGTGAAGTACATAAGCATCCACGATCCCTGTAATACACTCCTTCCAGCACTCATCCGGCCCTCTTTCTTTGATCATAGAGCCTTCCTTGGTGTTGCCTGAAAGCTGTGATTTCCAGAGAGCTACTGAATGAGCGGGTCAGCCACAGACAAAGTGGGGAGGGGAGGGCTAAGGAGGAAAACACTCTGCTTCCTCCAAAAGCAGCACCCAAAGAGAAAATAAGCCAGTGTCGCCGAATGCAGGGAACTGGTTCTCACTTTCACTGTGGGAGGGAGTCTAATTGGTTCAATCTTTTTCTGAAGATATTATAATTTGGCAATAGGCATCCCAATTTAAAAACTACATATCCCTTCTCACAGATACATACATATATATATATCTATATATATATCTATATATATATATATATATATAGATAGATATATATGAGTATTCCACGGTTATACATAATTATATGTTTACATAGAAAATACTGAAATAGCCTAAACGTCTACCAACAGGGCATGGATAAAAATAAACAGCACGTCTACAAAATAAAATTCAGCATAGTTATTAGAATGCTATAGACTGATACTTAGTGACATGAAAAGGTATGTGTGATATATTAACTTGAAAATGGTTTTCTGTTCCTGTGTAGTTTGCTGAGAATGATGGTTTCCAGCTTCACTCATAAGTGGGAGTTGAACGATGAGAACTCATGGATACAGGAACGGGAACATCACACACCGGGGCCTGTCACGGGGTAGAGGGCTAGGGGAGGGATAGCATTAAGAGTTGTCTCAAAAAAAAGAGAAATACCTAATGTAGATGATGGGTTGATGGGTGCAGCAAACCACTATGGCATGTGTATACCTATGTAACAAATCTGCACATTGTGCACATGTATCCCAGAACTTAAAGTATAATAATAAAAAATTTAGGAGACTGAGGTAGGCAGATCACGAGGTCAGGAGTTCAAGACCAGCCTGGCCAACATGGTGAAAACCCATCTTTACTAAAATACAAAAATTAGCTGGCAGTGATGGCTCACACCTGTAATCCCAGCTACTCAGGAGGCTCGGGCAGGAGAATCGCTTGAACCCGGGGGGCAGAGGTTGCAGTGAGCTGAGATCACGCTATTGCACTCCAGCCTGGGCAACAGAGCGAGACTCCGTTTCAAAATAATTAATTAATTAATAATAAAGAAAATGGTATGCAGAGTAGAATTTCACTTCTGTAAAAAAATCTGTGTTTGTGCTTACAAAGAATAATTCTGGAAAATGTAAATAAAAGTTTTAATCCTGAGTTTTCTTGAGATACTGGGAATAAGTGACATTTATTTATTTTACATATTTTTATTATACTGGCTTTATTCTTTTATTTATTTTATTTTATTTTATTTTTTTGAGACGGAGTCTCGCTCTGTCACCCAGGCTGGACTGCAGTGGCCAGATCTCGGCTCACTGCAAGCTCCGCCTCCCGGGTTCATGCCATTCTCCTGCCTCAGCCTCCTGAGTAGCTGGGACTACAGGCGCCCGCCACCGCGCCCGGCTAATTATTTTGTATTTTTAGTAGAGACGGGGTTTCACCGTGGTCTCGATCTCCTGACCTTGTGATCCGCCCGCCTTGGCCTCCCAGAGTGCTGGGATTACAGGAGTGAGCCACCGTGCCCGGCCTATACTGGCTTTATTTTTAAGGTTAATATTTTATAATCAGATAAACTAGTAATTTTTGAAAGGAACGAAAAAATGGGACCATACTACCCATGCTAAATGAGGTCACAGCAGTAAATCATCCTGTGGGCAGCCGTCAAGTCTCACGGTTGATTCTGACCCTGGGTTTCTCTGTGGGAGAGTGAGGGGAGGGCCCAAGGAGGGCCACAGGACGAAGGGTTTATAATTCTGCTCTCTAAGCCACTAGGTTAGGGGTCAAGTCCCCAGATTTTGGTTCCTCTCGGCTCGACCCCTCAGTGGTACAGAAATGCATCCTTCTAGGGTTTGTTGCAGGTGACACTTTCATGAGTTACAGGCGACGCTTTCATGAGTTACAGGTGACACTTTCATTAGAAGCAATGACCACTCTTCAAATTCCACTTTTGAGACCGGCTGTCAGGGGCTGATCGTGAGACCGTCTCCTGCAGTGCAGGTATATTGTCCAGCCCGCTACACTGCCTCACTGCCACTGGCCGGTGCCCCCAAGCCCTTGCTGGTTGGGCACGAGGCTCCATGGGAGTTGGAGAAGCGGGGACCACGCCAAGGCTGTCTGATTCTAACGCTCGCCTCCGGGCACACAGATTCCCCGCGGGCCTCCATTCCTGCCTGACCTTCACTCTAACTACAGCCTGTGTTCTCCTTTCCCCCAAATCTGTCCCTTCTTAATGTCAGCTATTGCCACCACAGGAGGGGAGGGACTGTATGTCATCAGCACCGAATGCCAGGTGGCACCGTGACAGTGTCAGCCGTAAGCAGGAGAAGGCGGGGCAGCGTCACACAGGGGCTGCTTTCCGCTCTGCACATCTCCTACAGGTGCTGCGGCAGCACCCTGGCCCCGTCATGAGGGTGGACAGTCCCGGAGGAGGCAGAGACCCAGCAAGGTGACCAAGGAGGAACACCAAACTGCAGAAGGAGTTGATGTTGGCACCCAGGGGACCCACTCCCTGGCAAGCAGTCTGCAGAGCCTCCTCTGTGGGGTGGATTCTTGTCACCTTCAGCCACGAAACGCACACCCCGCCCTCCCAGGGCTTTCTGGGCCATCACCCTTCTGTGCCTGGGCTCCTGGAGGACCCCACACAAAGAACACAGTGCCCAGCCACAGCAGGCGCTCAGCAAGGGCTCACGGGAAAACACTGCAGTAGAAAAATTCCTCTTTAAGTCTACTGGCCCCAGCATAAACTTGGCTCTCTTCCTCACAGAGATCAGAGGAACCTCTGGGGGACTCCTCGCCTTCGCCAGTTAACAACCCGATTCCCATACATCTCCCTGACTCTCCATAGATGCTTTGTGCTGCCTGGGAAGCTGCTGAGAAACAGCTTGGATCACATCGAATATGCTGAACTCGGCGGAACAAGGCTTGTCTGCTTGTCAGACTCCATTCTTGGAAACCGAGCACTGCTGGGCAAACTCCCATCGATGGGTGCTCACAAATCCTGCAGGGCATGGCCTCAGGGGCAGTCAGTGCCCTGCACTCCCATCACTCCACCAACCAGGCCTTCCTCATCCTCTCCAGCCTCTCCAGCAGACATCAGCGCAACTACCAACAGCAGGGAGGCAGTGAGTCCACACCAGCCTTCCGACTTCCCGTCTCCCCAGGTGTCATCCCTCTGTGTCCCTGACTGGCCTGGAGGGGACCAGGGTCTCAGCCCTCCCGGGAGCCACCTCCAGCTCTGGGCTCTTGGTCTGGCTCCTTCTGACTTCAGCCAGGACATGCTCTGCCCTATCCCTCGTATTGACCGTTTCTGCCTTGTCACTCACTGCCTCCCGCCAAGTGTTTCTCCACGTTTTAATTCATTATTGCCCCCTAAAGAGCCTTTTTAGATTCTTTCTGCCAATGGCCCACCTCTCTCCATGAAATCTTAACAGGGAGATCCACAGTACACCTGTGGTATGTGCTGTGGCTTTTGGGAGGGCCACAAACCACTTTAATGTCTGAGATGATCTCCTCCAAGAATCCATTTTTGTCCCCTTGGGGTGATCATTCCTATGGAGACTGGCTCAACCTGATCCAGGCCTGATCCTAAAGAACCTTCCTATATGGCTGCTGCCCATGCTTTCCCTCCAACTACTGCACAGCCTCTCGAAACTTCTGGTATCTCTTCAAAACAACCAAATCAGGCCAGGCATGGTGGCTCACACCTATAAGCCCAGCACTTCGGGAGGCTGAGGTTGGCAGATCACTTGAGGCCAGGAGTTCGAGACCAGCCTGGCCAATATGGAGAAGTCCTGTCTCCACTAAAAATACAAAAATTAGCTGGGCGTGGTGGCTCATGCCTGTAATCTCAACACTTGGAGAGGCCAAGGCAGGTGGATCACCTGAGGTGAGAAGTTTGAGACCAGTCTGGCCAACATGGTGAAACCCTGTCTTTACTAAAAATACAAAAATTTGCCGGGCATGATGGCGTGCACCTGTAGTCTCAGCTACTCAGGAGGCTGAGGCATGAGAACTGCTTGAAACCGGGAGGCAGAGGTTGCAGTGAGCCGATATCCTGCCACTGCACTCCAGCCTGGGTGACAGAGCGAGACTGTCTCAAAAAACAAACAAACCCATAACCAAATCAGACGATGTTCTGCTGAACTTGCAATCAAGAATTTTCACTTGTTACAGCCCTAAAAGGGTCCCTCCTCCTGGTGGGGGTGGGTATGTGTGCATAGCAGTGAATGGGGGTATGGTTTATTCTTCCTGCTTGGCACAGGATCATAGTTCAAATACTGACATTTCTTTAGTGGAAATTTTCATATTAGGCCCTAGAAACCAGCAGTCCCAGATTCTTACCAATCAGAAAGAAAACAAATTGCAAAATAATGGCAACAGCTGCAGCTTCATTACATGAAGGAACAGCTACCAAACTTCATGGTCTGATATTTCTAACTGTGAAATTAAAAAAAAAGAAGCTTGAAACACCGTGGAAGGCTGACTGCATGTCTGTTTCAACCCATAGCAACTGCACTCGCTTTGCCCCACTGCGGAAGCGACTTGACTGTTTGGCATTGGGGAGGAATGGGCTTCCTTCTGGGTCAGAGTCAACAGTTTTGCAGAGGGCCAAAGAAGCGAGAGGCTTGTCTGGGCATCGTGCTAATGCCTAGATTTCCACATCAACAACTATGAGTACCCACCATGCACCAGGCAATGTGCTGGTGGGAAGTACATGACAGTGAGTGAGCACAGGGCAGGGATGCGGCTGCCATCACTGGGAGGAAGCTGCGCAGGAGAGACAGGCGCTAAACACACTGATTCACAGTGAGTCTGGAGGAGGAGCGGGGAGAGCCAGGCCATGCAGGACCTTGTGGGACAAAGGAAGGTTGGGGTCTTTAGCTCAAGGGCAGGGGAAACCCCTGAAGGTTTCTGGCATAGGAAGGACAGGCTCATTTTTATATTTCAAAAAGACCACTCTGCCATTATAGGGAGCCAAATTGGACGTAGAGACCAGTCGGGGGTCTAGTGGGGAAGACGGGAGCTTGGACTTGGGGGTGAGTTAGAGATCAGGAGAATGCATAGAAGTGAGAAAAGTTTCACAGGTGTGTGAGCAAGGCTTGCTGATGGACTGGATACGGGAGATGAGATCCATTCGCAGCTGCTTAACTCGCTCTAAATTCCTTCCCAGAGTGCAAAATAAATACACGAGTTCCCTGTTAAAAGGATAGCTCTCTTAAAAAGGCAAGGCAGTAATTTAACAAACTGGGTACCTAATTCTTATCTTACTCATCTCGTGGGTCTATTTTGATTAGTGCATTACTCTACTTGATCCTACCCCAAAGTCAGAAGAATTCACAACACTAAACGAGGAGGTCTGAGAACTGTTTTTAATGAAGATCTAGCCTGAACGATCATCCAAAGTTTCATTAGAGGCCTGCTTAAAAACTCCAACACCCTGTGTTTGATTTCCATTTATGAGGTGGAAACAATTACACTTCAATGTAATTAGGAAGGTTTCCCAGATCATTTGCTTCTGACTGTGGCATTGTGAATCGTTTTCTGCATTGGGTTAAGTTGGTCATATGGTTTTCTATGAGTGGATCCACAAAAAGACTTTTTTAATGCATTTAACACACAAGACTGATTTTAAATCTTCCTTAGTTCTTTACTTCCACTCCTTCCTTCATATGTTAAAAATGAAAGGAAGATACTTCCAGGGTGACTAACCATGTCTAATTGTTTGAAAATTGGCAGTTTCAGACCCTTCAATAGGTCCGGCTTTTTAAAAAAAAACCACTACGACTCAACTGATTTTGTTTTCTCACACTTAGGATTTCTATCACTTAGAACCTTATTCACATTTTCAATAAGCCAGATTAGCACTCCTCATTCATTTGCTCAATAAGCACTCAGTAGGCATCAACTACATGCTGAGCACCGGAGAGACCCAGAAGATCTCAGGGGGCGTACAGCACACGGTACGTCAGTCAATACCTCGAGGACAGCAGGGAAAGAGGTGATGGGAGAGAGACGAGAGTGCGTCGGTACAGAGTTGGCACTGTCGAGGCAGCAATGTGGCACTGAGGCATCTCTGGGGACACTGTTGAAGGCACACTGTTTGCTGACAGGTTGACAGAAAGGAGTCAGAGGGTAATGCCAGAGGGGGGCAGGTCTGGATCATGCTAACAAGTTTTCGTTTATGCTGAAGGTCACAAGATGGCCAAGTAGAAGAAGGACATTTTCAGGGCTGCATTTCAGAAATATTCCATAAGGGGCTCACACCTGGAGTGGGGGCACTGGAGAACAGGGTAGAGAGCAGCAAAGCAGGAAAGGGAGTGGCTGACAGGAGGCTGTGAGAATAGCCGTCAAGAAGTGATCGGGGGATGGGCCAGGGGAGAGCACAGACAAGGACGTGTCAAGGACGGGGAGTCACAGGGCACAGCAAACCTGGGCACAGGGAGATGGCATGAGGAGAGAGGGAGATTCTGAGGGGACGCCCAAGGGTCAGGTGGGAGGCGACAGTGGTGGCACTGATGAGACCATAACCGATGTGGGGGCTGGGGAGGAAAAAGTGGCTTTAGCACTGGGACCTGTGAGCCTCTCAGGAGAAGCAGATGAGGAGGCCGTTAGACAGGGAATTCTGGAGGCTGGAAGGCAGATGTTGGCCTGAGATAAGAGGCTGGTGGTGAACGGAGACGGAAGCAGCTGGAGCCAAGGGCAGGATGAGGACATCCAGATGGCAAGGGTAAGACAAAAAAACAGCGGGTGCAGGACAGCTGGCAGGGTGACACCTGCATCCACAGGGCCAGCAGAGGACCATGCACTTCCAGGGGACTACAGACCAGCGGGGAGGGGTGAGAGCCCCGAGTGAAAGGCACTGTGCCTTGCAGGCGTCTCTGGGGGGAGTGAGCCATTCATGTCAAAGGCAGCAGAGGAAGGAGGCAGACAGGGCTGGAGACACCCAGTGTTCTTGGTCCTGGGGAGGCTGCTGGAGACCCAGAGGGGCAGCAGCTGAAAAGACCCCTCCCTGCTCCATCACAAGGTCCCCGTGCAGGAGAACAGTGTCCGTCTGTCTGTAACGATTCTTAGGCATAAAGCACAACACGGGGGATGGAAGGGGAGGCGGGACAAAAGGAGATTTTTAAAGGACTTGATCATTTACATTAAGCCACAAGGTCTCTTGCCTCTGGTGCCTGAAGTCCTCCTCTGAGCCTCGCCCAGCCACTGAGGGGCACTATGGACTCCCCAAGTTCCACCCATGCCAGGACTCACACTAGAGACTGAAGTTTCCTGGCTCAAACACAGGACATGGGAATAACAAGTGATTGTGATATTCATGTGATTATTTTCTTATCCAACAATTTTTACCCTCAGTCATTAAATCCTTTATATCTAGTGGCATCAGCTACTTCTCTCAAAGATTCTCTAGCAATCTTTGACATCTAGCAATAAAGAACATGTCTATTTCATTTTTCAGAGGGCAACCATCACAATTAGTTCTATGGTCTAATTAATTTCATAGCCATGGAGATTTAGTCTGAGAGATGGGAAATACCTCGGGGCTTTTGTGGAAGGACAGGTACCAGGGTCGGAGAATATCCTGAGAACACCTCCCAAGCTGCACCATTATTACTGAGTGGCAGACGAAGCAAAGGCTTCAGATTTGAGATAGATGCATCGTATAGATCCTTAGGATGATGAGAATTCCAAGCAGGCAACTTTATCTTTGAAATCCACTTTTAGTGGCCCATCCAAATCCCTGCTGACCAGTCTGAAATTGACTTTGAGGATTAATCCAGCCTGAGTAACAGCGTGGGGGCAAAGCAGATGGAATGGTAGAAAAACCTGAGCATGCCATGCTAAGCCCCACAAGACAAATGTCGCCATGACAACAGAACCATAAACCAGAGAGAAAAACCAATGGCCCTTCCAACATCATCCACTCCTGGTCATGTATTTACATTGCTAAGTCAACAATCGCACTATTTTTTTAAGTACCTAAATTCTAAAACCGAGGTACAAATGAAACATTCACATTTGCTTTGGATTAGAAGAGGTGCCGGCTCAGGTCCCCAAGGCCTCTTGGAATTTCTGTAACTTTGCTGGAAGAGAGAAATGGTTGTGATTGGAGGGTGGCTTCCTGGCATGACAAGAAGGTGCTGCTGCAATGAGATGAAAATCAACACCTGCAGCTCCTGCTGGTTGTTTCCGATTGTCCAGCAAAGTTGTGTTACAACCTGTCAAGAAGAAAGTGCCCCCTGAAAGCTAAAGAAGAGTTCCCAGGGTTACCCACACGTACCTGTCCAAAGTTTTCTTCATCTATGCAGAACATGAGGTCCAGCTCAGTAGGGTCATTCTCCAGGATCCATTTCAAAGAGTTGTAATATTCACTATCCTACAGAATGACACAGGAGTGAAAATTCAGCATTTTTTTCCCCGAAATACAAACTTCTTTGACTTCTTTAAATAATTACATTCTAATGTAATTCTGTGCAGGATGCTCAAGAAATATGTTACTAATGCAATGTTTCCTGCTCCACCTAAACCAAACCTTCCTCTTTAATTTGAAATATAAACAAACTGCTTTAGTTGTAATGGGCTTGCAGTTAAATCTTGTCCTTGGTGATGCACGGTGGAAGGTATCTACTCTGGATGATGCATGGAGCTGCTGTACTGGTCTACAAAATTTAACATACAGACATCAGTGTACTTTCTTTTTTCCTTTCTTTTTTTTTTTTTTGAGATGGAGTTTCGCTCTTGTCACCCAGGCTGGAGTGCAATGGCGTGACCTTGGCTCACTGCAACCCTTGCCTCCTGGGTTCCAGTGATTCTCCCGCCTTAGCCTCCTGAGTAGCTAGGATTACGGGCATGTGCCACCATACCTGGTTAATTTTTGTATTTTTAGTAGAGATGGGGGTTTGGCCACGTTGGCCAGGCTGGTCAATATACTTTCTATCATTTTAGAGTGAAAATACCATGGCTGTAATTCCAGCACTTTGGGAGGCCAAGGTGGGAGGATCACTTGAGTCCAGGAGTTAAAGAGACCAGTCTGGGCAACATAGTGAGACTTTGTCTTTATAAAAAATAAATAAAGTTTTTAAAAAGAGTGAAAATATCTGAGGAAAATAGGAAGGATAAAGAATGTTCTAGGCTGGGCTTAGTGGCTCATGCCTATAATCCTGTAATCCTTGGCTTTGGGAGGCTGAGGCAGGAGGAGGGCTTGAGGCTTGGAGTTCAAGACCAGCCTAAGCAACATAGCAAGACGCCATGTCTACAAAAAAATAAAAAATTAGCTAGGGATGGTGGTGTGTGCCTGTGGTCCTAGCTACTTGGGAGGCTGAGACAGGAGGATTGCTTGTGCCAGGAGATGGAGGCTGCAATGAACTATGGTTGTGCCACTGCACTCCAGCCTGGCAAACAGAATAAGATTCTATCTCCAAAAAAATAAATAAGTAAAATAATGTTCCAACTAAGAAACACCAATAGTTTTAAGTTATCCCCTTTCCTGCGCTTTGATCACTCTCCAGGTTAATGTCAGCAAAAAGGGTGGCCGCTCTGGTTTCAGAATCCAGAGGAGCAGTCACAGGCCTACGTGCCTGTCCCTGGTCCCTCCACAGTCTCTCCTGCTGGGGACACGACGGGCTGTGAAGAGGGTAAAAATAATACATGCACTGTATTTTAGGCACTAACTGTCAGCATGTGGTATAAAGTTAGACATTAAGAGAAACTGCTATGCTCTTTATGATGTATGATGTATGCTATGCTCTTCATCACTGTATGATGAAGCAGCAGAAAGCACAAATACAAGGTGAAAGTGGAGACTGGAATCACAGGTGTGCACCCAACCCACCATGACTGGCAAACCAGCAGCGGATTCAAGGGCACTGCTGGCCTCTTCCTCTCCTTTCATACGAGGAGGAACAGAAACACTGAGTCAGCACTGGTCAGGGCCGAGGACACTGCTCATCTACCCAACCGTGCCCAAGATACAGTTGGTATCACAGCCAGGTGACGTCATGCAGGGGCTTTTTAACTCAAGTGAGCAAACACGAATGAGCTGCAAATGCCCCAAATGGACAAACACGCTTCCCAGTGGCCCGTGTGTGTGCTGGTGTGTGGGCAAACACGCATACACTCTGGAGGTAGATGTGGGGTATAGGTACATTAAAAGAAAAAGAGAAGCGGAAGTATATTATAAGAACATCAATTTTTGTTTTATAGAAAATCCTGGCCGGGTGTGGTGGCTCATGCCTGTAACCCAGCACTTTGGGAGAATGAGGCAGGAGGATCACGAGGTCAGGAGATCGAGACCATCCTGGCCAACATGGTGAAACCTTGTCTCTACTAAAGTACAAAAAATAAAAAAAAAATTAGCCGGGCATGGTGGCGTGTGCCTGTAATCCCAGCTACTTGAGGGGCTGAGGCAGGGGAATCGCTTGAACCCGGGAGGCAGAGGTTGCAGTGAGCCAAGATCGCACCATTGTACTCCAGCCTGGGTGACAGAGCAAGACTTCGTCTCAAAAAAAAAAAAAAAAAAAAAAAAAAAAATCCTTCCAACTCTAAAATGGTCTAGGTAAAATTAATGTTAAATGCAACATGAAAACCCAAATCGCTACTTGGAGAACGTCTCAAGTGTTCACTTAGCTGTGGCGTCACTCATCCATGTCTAGGATGTCTGCCTGATATTCTTCCTATTGTTTTGACCTTTGCCTCTGCCATTTTTATGAGGTCAGGAAACAGAGGGACAGCGGATGAAGCTCTAAACATTCAGAAGCAGCAGTTTTTATGGGAAACACAGGCTACCATAGATCTTCAGCTGTCTCTTGGATTTAGTAAGTTCACACGAGTCCTGTGCTGGGTAAGCAGAGGCAACTGGGATTTAGATGTATCCACCCTAGGTACCATGGTCCCAGGAAATGTGAACAATAATATTTACTTATTACAAGAATTAGACAGATCAATGAACTTTTCAAGCAATTAAATGTCTCCTGTTGTTCACATGGAATGCAACACCCATAGAAGTGGCTGAGACTACAAACATGGCTCTCCAATACCTTCCCATAAGACACAAGTGCCTGCTGATGGCCAGTGTGTGACCTGCATTTACTCACCACAGATTCCATGTCATTCAGGGTTATCTGCTTTCCCAACATCATCTTGTAAAATGGTCTAATGAAGAAACCTAAAATACAGTAAACACTGGGTTTAATTTCAGGTCTTTGATACTGCTACGTTATCAGAGCACGAAAGAAAAGATGAACTTGCTTTCAATGTAAATGAGAAACCAGGATGGAGTAACCAACGGCCTTCTGCAGTACTGCACAAGTGAGGCGGCGAGATCGGGGGAGAGAGTGGCAAGAGGAGGGCGGCTGCGCTGAGAGAGATGGCGCAGCAGAGTGGGGCCAGAAAGGCCTCTGGACGGTGACAGATGAGCTTCAAGGTCAAGCAGAGTCCACAGTGCAAATCAGGCATAGGAACTGGGGAAGAAAAGGGTACACTAAGCAGAGCCACAAGCCTGGCTTGTGCAGTTTGCCAGGGCAGGTAGACAGGCAGCAGTTTGCCAGGGCAGGTAGACAGGCAGCAGTTTGCCAGGGCAGGTAGACAGGCCAGAGGAGGGGCCGGCAGTGCACAGCCCACACGGGGTGCTGGAGAGTCTCTGAGGGCAGTGGTGAGTCAATGAAAGACCAGGTGAAATTCCATCTGTCTTTTGTTATCATTGCTCGGGCAGCGATGGGGAGAAAGCACAGGAAGGGGACAGGTTGGAAATGGGGGAGGCCACGGAGAGGGCCTGTGTAACCTCCCGGGGAGGGACGGCAGAGGCCTCAGGGAGGCAACAGCAGCGAGGTCGACCTCCCCCCATGCAGGCGTCCTGCAGGGGCCTCCATTTGACCTGATCTAAAGGCATCACACGCCTCCTCAAAGGGGGCCCTGACCACACCAGACCTGGCACCCGAGGCTCCTGCTTCTGCTCCTTTATCCGCCCACCAGGCACCAACCCTCTGCAGCACAGGCCAACTCTCCCCGGCTCAGCGTGGCCCCATAAAGGCTCCAATAGACTCCAGTGTCTGGGGAAGTAAAAGCATGAAGCCGACCAGGGGGCGCAGTGGACAGATGTGCAGAATGAGCCCTGCCGACACGGACATTCCCATCTGTGGGAAATTTGAAGACACTGCTGACTAGGCCCATCTATGTGCACGTGGACTCTTAAATGTGCAATTCCAGGTTTATATCGTGATCATTCTCATGGGGATCACTTTAGCCAGCTCCTAGAGACCCTGGTTCTTGCTTCTGCCCATCTCCTTCCACAGAGCCTTGACTCTGGGCCAGTCCTCACTCATCTGAAATGATCCCAGCCTCTGAATGCTCAAATGCTACCCCACCTCCGAGGTGTAGCTCTTCCTGGGAAAGATTCCCCGAGCCGCCGGCCAAGTCACTTTCTCTTCTGAGGACTCAATGTGTTCCCTTCTGCTCGGACACTATCACTGTGATTCTTCTGGTTTTGTTCTCATCTCTTTTCCCCCCACTAAAATATAAGCTGACTAAGGTCAGGATCATATCTTGTGCTTCTCTAATACCCCCTGTTATACAGAGTATTAAAGACGCTGTAGCAACTAACAGCATCTTCTCACTTGCATATGGTGACTAAACTGACCTTTTGAGAAAGTTGGAGTGAATTTGAGCAGGCTGAAATAATCTGTGGCAAGACTACAAAGCTGGAAATTAAAATATATTCACACTATACATACATGGAAAGAGTATGTGGTTTAGTTTCCTTCTAGAGGAAAAAAAGTGTTTACTGTCACCCTCCCACCAAATAAAGCATTACAATCAGAGCATCAATATCAGCTACCAATTAACAGTAAAAACATATTCATGGGAAAAGTACAAAGGGTATACAAATTATTTATTAGAATAGCTAGGGCTCCATAAATGCAATGAACACAGTTCCCTTGGAAATATCTTTCTTGTAAGTTATTGCAATGTTAATCTCAAATTCTACTCTCCCTCTTCCCATCCTCAACCGCTCTACCTCCAAGCTCTTAAAAAATATTTCTGATGCTTTTTCCTTAATGATGATTTCCGTAGTGTTTTCTTAAGGACGCTATTTTGAATTGGCCAGATCTTTTAGAAGTCTCCAAGCCTATAGATAATGCCAGGTAGAGGGTTTGACTTCTAACTTTCAAGGTACCTTGAAATTCTTCCATGATTTACATGCTTTAAATAAGAATGAAATTATTTTGTGTTATTTGTTTCAGGGTTAATGTCTTAGCTGAGTGGTAACATTATTTTGAAATTATTTAGTCCCTTCAAATTAAAAAAATAATTTGGGGACAAATGCAATAATCACACAATATTAGATGGATGAGATCACTTTAATTAACTTTTCAATTAGTTTTTCCATCTGTTATCAAATCTTGCTTTCAGTAAAGTTATTCCAGAAAACATACAAATGTATAAATACATAATGTTCTGTGCTTTACAATGAAGTTAAAAAAAAAAACTTTTGTTTTTAACTGTGTGTAGACATTATGTCTTCAGTGCCCAAAATAAGCTACCAGAGAAAAGCACATCCATTATGGGCAAAACATAAAAATACTTTATGAGTAAACCAGTGAAGCTTTTGTTTAAAAACTCATGATGCAAAAGATAAGACACCTACCAGCAAACCACAAGCAGCACTGACCTATTTTTATTACTTCAAGACTTACCATCTAAGAGCTTTCCATGAAATACGGCCAGACCAGCAACTCTTCCAATAAAAGTGAAGTAGGACAAATGATCTTCATTACAGAGGCCTGAATTTGGGTTGATCTGAAGAGTGTAGTTGTCCCTTTTGAGGAGAAAGAGAAGAAAAGACCAATCACACTTTCAAATGCAAGATTTTGCATATTTCTTTGCCACCTGTCACTCAATTTCTACAGTGTCCTTGCGAGCATTCTGTACCTAGTGGGAAAAGGTGTGGGCTAGAGGACCTGACTTATCACATGCTCAACCATGACCCACCATGGAAGCTGATGCATGTGTACTCTAAAGTCAATTAAACCATAAGAAACTGCTGATGTTTGACTGTTTCTGATCCACAAAGTGTCTATTTCATATGGTTCAGCCAAATATCTTGGGGAGATAAGAAACTCCACATAATAAAGGGGCTGTGCAGGCATTCCCAATGATGTGGGTACTTTAGGTCGTGTCTGTGATAAAGGAAGGTTAATTCCTTCCAGAGGCTTTTGGCTTGGCCATAAGATGTCTGCTATGGGCCCAACCCTTGGTCTGTCTTCTGACCACTACTCTGCTCTGAAAAGGCCTCAAGGGGATTAGGAACAGGATATGGCTCTCTCAATGATGCAAACCTGCAAGTGTTTAGATTTGTCCAAATGACCTTGCTTGGTTCACAATTATGCGGATCAGTGGTTTTCAAACTGGGGTCACAGACAGTTTCCTTCAGGGGGGTATCTTTGAAAATGTGGAGGAGAGGTAAAGATCTTGTCTCTCCCCACCCTGCCCTCCACCTTCAGTAGTTGGATAAATTGTACATAGTGGGCTTTCTCATGGGACTCAGTAATAATAACAACAGACCAATTGGGCAATTCTTGGCTAGAGCAACTGAGAAGAATGCACTGAGGTTGCCATCCAAATGAGCCCCCAGGAGATTGGTACCACGTGGGAGATGTGGGAGAACCCACGTCCCCTTAGGGCCCAGGGTTAAAGTGATGATAAATACCCTTCAGCAAGGTCAATGACTATTCTACTGAGGGCTTGGGTCCAGCCTAACCCTTGGAGGATTCAGAAGAAGGAATGGCTGGCCTGGAAGTAGCCGATCTTTGGTTGCTCAGAAAGCAATTTAGTCTGCCTCAGTTTCCAAGCCTGGCAATGATGAAATCCTAATGCAAGGGGAAACCTGATTCTTTCCTTACAGGAGCAGGGCATGGTCCTAGGTCCTCAAAGTCCTTACAATTTGCCTTTACACAGAGACCTCGGAAACGACTCTTGTTCAAAAAACACCTTTTTGCTTTTGAATTCTAACACTGACAAGTCCTCCTTTTGAACACTGCAAATGAAAATCGCCTCCTATTCCTTACCACAATTATCCACGTTTTCAATTTCAACTCCATGAACCCATTAGATAAGAAAAAAAAATTAATGTTAGATGTTCACAGAGTACACTATTTCACCAGGTAGAGTCAGAACCTGTTCTAGACTTGCAAGGGGCTGTGGGGTGAGGAGAGAATAAACTCAACAGACTTACTGCATCTTGAACTGGTGAGCTGCTTATTCTTTCATTCTGTTTAAATTCATACAACTGTCTCAGTGGGGGACACACTCTGGGTGTGGCCATATACTTACGTGGCAGAGTACTCAAAGAGGCCATAGTAGGGGTTGAACATCTCTTTGGACAGTAAGAAGAACCATTCTCTGGCCACACCCCCGTAGTCAAGACCTTTCTCTGATTCAAACTCAATCCACAGTCTAGCTTTTAGGACATCTGGTCTTTTCACGGACATAATTCTCCGATAGGACTCTTCAAATATGTTATTTCTGTGAAGTTTCATTTCAAACCTATTGGGGATATCAGCCTACACAAAAGACAAAAGAAAACACATACAGTAAATACACGCTTTGTTTTCTAATAAAAACAACAACCAAGGGTAGGAAAGTTGGCAGTCCTCAAAGAAACGAGCAGTGACAAATGGTTCCAATTGAGAGTCTCTCCTTCAGGGGTTTTCCCTTGCAGACAGAAAGCCTCGCTGTGTCACGATGGACACACAGCATCCACTAGTGATGCTCAGGAAAGTCAGAAACTCTGCTGCGAAGAACAGCCTCCTCACCCCCTTTAATAAACAACTGTGGGCACTCCTCCAGCATATGGCAACTGAAAGGCAGTCAACTGTATCTGTTGCTTCTCTCAAGAGACTTTAGCCCAGGTAATCAAAACCTGTAATAATCCCCACCTGGCCAGGCTGGGGCCATGCTCAACTCTGGCAGGGCCGCGAGGTGGTAGATATAATCCACGGTGCCTCAAGTCCATTTTGCAGCCATGGGGAGCGGGACCCTGATAATGCCAAGTGTGGGGAAAGCAGCCCAAAGCATGGTTCGCTGATGTGAAAATAACAAAACACTTGACCAAGGCTGTGGCAGCTGCCTCCTGCAAAGAGGCAATCCAGGCTTGGTCTGGCTGTAAGAATGAATCTGCAAAGATGGTTTCCGGGTAGCAGACACTGCTATGTGAGAGTCAGAGAGCCTGGGTGATGACCACAAAGTCATTATCATTACCAGGGGACGTGACTCACAAAGAAAATTGTGGAATTTTTAGTATTCATCTGAGTTTTGAAGGCAAATAATCATTTCAATAGTAGTTATCCATGAGCTCTTGAATCAGGACTTTGGAACAGAGACCAAAACTCCTAAATGATATCAGAGATTGTGCCCCATCCAGAGATGTCCTGGGCAGGAGGAACCAGCTGAGGGGAGGAGGCAGGGAGAAATGGCAACAGAGCCCAGGCCACCGGAGGGGGTCTGAGCTGCAGCTGATTCTCTCCCCTCCCTAGAGGTGTAACCATAGTGATGGAGAAAACCAAAGAGAAAACTGCTAAGGAGGAATTGGAAAGTAAAACAGAAGATGCAATGTTGAACAATTTGGGGGTGGTGTGTCATTAGAAAATCTAATGTTATAATTTAAAACACTGCCCATAAAAATTTTTAGAGTTTCTAGGTTTGAAACTGCCAGGGATAATTATAAGCAGAAAATTACATTTGGACCTAGTACTGCCAATTATTATAATTAAATATAACTTTATATTATAAATATTGTAGCTGAAACTAAGCTTTTGCATTTGCAAGGAAGGACCTGAACATTTTTCTAACTGGGATCCAGGTTTATTAAATATGATAACTGTGCATAACTGAATGGGTTTCCCCAGATTTTGCGACTAGGGTTCTGAATTATCTCATATCCCATAAAAATCGTTCCTGTCTTTTTATGTATTACATACGGAATTACCCTTCAGGTGATTTGATATGTAATACTGAGTTAATCTTCACTTACCATTTCTGTTAAAAAGAAAATTCAGATTTCAGAACCAGGAGGATCAAAGTGCAGTGAGAAAAGGAAGGTAATATTTTTAGCATTCATCTAGAAGTAACAACCAAGTTGTTCTCACTGAAGTAACTGTGGTAACTTACAAATGACTAACACAAAGCATTTTTGGAAGGCGTGATTACTCACAGGTTTCTTTAATTTCTTCCTGAAGTAGTCATATTTCTGCTTAAATTCTCTGGAGTAAGGAACAGCCTGGAAGATAAATTTATGAAGATAGATAATGCAAACAATACACTTGAAATTTTATGTATACTTAGGCAACATTCAAGAGAATTTCATGAATCATAAACCGTAAATTCTCACTTCTCAGATTATCCCTGGAAAAATTAGATCATGTCTACACAGCACAGGGGAAAGTCCTAGAACTGATGAGGACTAATCAGCTTTGAGTGTGGCTTTCACCCCTGAAAACAGCTATACTGCATTTGGGAAACCATTTAGGGATATGCTACACAAACTAAACATGGTTTCCAAGTGACTTTTGTCAGAATGTGAGTCAGGGTGCTTCTGTTTTTCTTTTTTGCTGTGGTTTAGGTAACAGTTATTGGCTAGATACTTTTAACATACAATCCCAGAATGACCTATGCTGGCATTTGGAAAAGTCTAATTATGATTTAACAAATTTTTGTGGGGAAGTACAATGAGCAGAAAGGGAAGTATAAAATCAGGCAGATGGCATTCTCAAAAAATCCTCAATTTAGGAGTCAGAAGGTTTGTCCCTTAATATTTAGTGGTCTTGGGCAAGGATTTCTTAAACCTCAAATGCTTTATCTATGAAACAGAGTGATGGTACCACAGTTGAGGGCTCAGGAATTAACTATGCTCATTCAAAAGTTGTGATTTCTCTTCAGGCAAAGGAGTAACATCTTAATGTAGTCATTTAAATAATCTTTATTTCCTATGTTGTAAAGTGGCTTATAGTATCTTAAGAGTCAGAGCCCTGACTTTTGGCTACTGAAAAAGCTTAACGATATTTTTATGAAGCTAAAAGGACTGGTTTTTGTATATATAGAGATATTAACTATGACAGCCTCGAAAACAACTCATTGCTTTTTAGACACTAGTATGAATTTCAGCAGAGAATACTTCTGCTGTTATCATTTTGGCCTAAGTTAACAAAATATACTGATGCTTAGTCTGATATCTCCAGACTCCAAACCTTACACTTTTACCATACTTATCTTGACCAGAAAGAGAAGAAATGAAGGACATGAACTTCCCTTCTTTATAGTTTTAAGACATGTTTATATAAAAAACTAACCCGAAACAACACAAACAACCACTCTTCCAGAAAATGAACATGTCAGTGTTTCGCTCTGTAATTCAAGAGCAATAAATACATCATCTTTATATAGCTTAGGAGCAACCCATAGACAATTTATACTGCCTATGGTCTTTTCTTAGTTTTTAAGCCAGTCTTCTTTGATTTTCCACTGAACAACAGATTTGACCTCACATGCTATTTATTTTAGGCAGTGTTGAGTCTGATGAAATCACATAGCAATTCTGAGTCTAGGCAAGGTATAAATTTGTTAATAACTGGACAACCACCGAAATAAGAAAAAGAATACAATGTTCCAACATAAGCCAATAAAGAGATCACGTTTTCTGCTCTACCAACAGTACATCGTGTCACAAACTACCACTTCCTCTCTAGTTTATTTCCCACTTTCTGGTGTTCATTCTGATCCATTCAACCGATACTTCTTGAGCACCTACTCTGTGCAAGGCATTTTAGGTGCCAGAAAAATAACAGTACATAAAGCAAAGGTAGCTTTCCCAGTTCCCTCCTGGAGCTCATAAGCTGCTGAGAGCAACAGGTAATTGGAAATCAATGAATAAACCGTGGTAGTGCCATGAGGGAAAAAAAAAAGACCCCATAAAAAAGTGACCTCCTTCCATTGCCCCTGCCAGCGTTAGAACGCCTGAACTCTTGGGTAGATCTCATCAGCTGGCTCTGCAACACACTCTCTCTACTAAGCAGTGTCTTCACTGTTAAGGGGAAGGATTTGACTGGCTGAACAAACGTGACTCGGCTCTTCTATTTCTGAAAGTCTGTAATTCCCAGCAATTATTTTTTGTTTGTTCCTGTTTTCATGAGGGTTCTCCAAACATCATGGTTACATCACAGTTCCCCCTACTCCTGAAAATGCTGGAAAAAAAGCTTAAACAGTCATCACTATGTATGCAAGTTCGACTGTCTTAAATGACAGCTTCCCCAAGGAGCAGATTTCAACATGTGGCCCTCGGCCTGTGATGCCCATTCCCTCGCCTACTCTGTCTCCTGGCAGGGGCTGAGGAGGTGTGGGTGGAAATGTCGAGGTATTTCAGGCCTTTCTCCTTCTGGGGAATGATGTGTGAAAGCTGAAAAATCACTGTCTTCCTCCTGTACTCATTATCTTTCCTCTCCAGAGGTAGTTCTCATGATAGAATAAGAAGAGCAAGTTTTTACATTCTCTTCCTGAAAAGTTTCTAAAAATGTACCAGGACAAACATCCTCCCAGCGCAGCTTCTGAAGAGATTACATGTACCTTTTTTTTTTTTTTTAAGTGGACCAAATCATTTGTTCTCACTTGAAAATCTGGAATGTCATTTTCTGGCTTACAATTTAGCTTGTAAAATAGGTCTATGTGAAAAATGAACATGTCTGTTGATTAAAGCCCTTTTGCTCTGCATTAAATCTGTGTTCGTGTTTTGGGTACAGAATGAAAATCTGCCTTATTGTGTAAGTTGGTTCTAAATGTTTTCACATCATCACTGTCCAGGTGACACTGGAGCTCCTTGCACAGAAGGGTTCGTGCCCGGTGTGGGGACATCAGTGACACCAGTGCATCTGGGGCTCTGGTCCTGATTCCGACCCTTGCAAGGACTGTCAGCAACAGAATCAGCTTTCCGAGCTTCTGACAAATTGGAAATAACAACATTTGCCCTGCCTACCTGAGGGGACGGCTGCGAGTTTCAAATCAGCTGATTATAAAGTTACTGGAAAAATGAAGGTGTTACACAACATGAGATAGTGTTCATGACAGCAACATGCGCCAACAGCACTTACTAAATGCTATTACTAGTGATACTTGTTATACACAGAGCATGCTAACTTACAGGAATGCTGAACACTGAGCTGCCACAGAAAGGGTCCCCTTTCCCTAAAAGCATGTAGAAATGCTAGGCCTACTTAGCACTGATATTTTTAAAACGTGGGAAGAGAAACTCTAGATACTAGGTAACCAGAAAGATTCACAATTAGAGAAATCAGTGGGCACTGATTTTAATCTTTGGTTTTAATCTCCCGTGGGGACACAGAACTTGGCCTTTGGTCTACATGACGGAGAAAAGAACAGTCATTGTTTAAAACCTAACATCTGGAAAGGGGACAATAAAACTCTACCCACCGGACCAGGGAAGTTGCAAGGAAGCTTACCTTCTGTCCAGGACCATAAATGGGAGAAAAACAAAAAGAAACAGACCTGTAATAAATCCATACTCCAAGCCTGTGCCAAAGTGGGTATGAGGTCCACAGTTATACTGACTGGGGGTGCATGAACCCAAGCTAAGAAGTTAACAGTAAATACAGGTCAGGACTTACAAAAGCCTCATAGGAAAAAAAAATGAGCTTGCTCACACTCTCTCTCTCCCTCTTGCATGCATGTATACACACACACACACACACACACACACACACAAATTATAAACTGAACTAGGCAATAATCTACACTCTTAAGGAGAGTCTACAGACGTAGTGGGAGATTTAATGCTCCTAGGATCAGAGATAATAGAATAATCTGAAAGAGGCTAAGAAACAAATATCTTAAAAATAACAAAGAGATGAAAGCATCAAAAAATAAATAAAGAGAACAGGACAGATTAACTATGAAGACAAAAGCAAATTTTAAACGACCAAATAAAACTTTGAGCGATTAAATTTAGTCACTGAAATAATAAATACAATGAACTGATAAACAGATTACAAAAAAGCTTAAAGAATTAACTGGAAGAGCTAAGTAATAACTCACAATACAGCAGTGAGAGAGAGAGACAGAAAACACAACAGAGATAAAACAGACAATGTGAAAGAGAAGTAAATGTCCAACAGGAGTTACAGAAACAGATACTGACAGAGAATTGGAAAAATGCAATATGTGAAGAAATAATAGGTGAGAATTTTCCAGAACAGAGGAAAGACACAATCCCCATATTGAAGAAGCCTGAGTCCAAAGCAAGATAAATTAAGAGGACTCCACACATAGGTACATGATGATAGTGAGATTGTAAAACATCTAAGACACAAATAAAAATTCAAAATCACCAGAGAACAGAGCCATTTACCTACACAGAAATGACAATGAGATTGACAGCAAACCTGTTATCATCACTTATGGAGGCCAGAAGACATGCAGGGGAATCTCCAAAGCACCGAAGGAAAATAATTTAACCAAGATTTCTATCATCAGCTGAACTTTCAATAGAGAGGTCAAACGAGACCTTCTGAGTCAAAGACTAAGAGGCATTACCACTCTCAGACTGTCACTGGCAGTGCTGCTGGGCAGAAGTGCTCAAACCTGAGGGGGCACCGGAATCCCAGGGAGAGCTGTTAAAACAAAGACTGCTGTCCCACCCCCAGAGGTCTGGGGTAGGAACTGAAAACTTGCATTTCTAACAAGCTGTCAGGCAATACTGATACTCTGGTCCGCAGACCACACACGAAGAACTGTAAACTGTACTAGACTTCACTAAGATCAAAACTCACCCCAGAAAAAAAATGGATGGACGAACCATGGTGGGAGAACCAATGGTGGGCAAAGAAGTTTGTTTACATTTGGTAAAATTAAATCAGTATGGACAGTAGGGAGAAAAAAAATAAAATATATTAATGACTATGTGCCTATTAGGAAAGTTTAAAGACAAGGTAGTTGTAATATTCCACCCAACAATGACGTGGCAAATGGGAGTGGGAAGAATGACATTCAAGTTCCCTGAGGTCCTGATGGCAAGGAGAGTAGACAGTGATTCATTTTAACCCTAAGTCAAGTATGTTGGTTAAAAAGTTTAATGTGAGAGCTAAAAGAATAGAAATAGAAAGTACAGCCTGCAAGCACATAGAGAAAATAAAATAGAGAGTACTCTATCAATTGAATAAAAGGCAAGAAAGAAGATAAAATATCACGCGAGAGAAAAGATACGCTAAGCAAATACGAACAAAGAGAGAAAGAGAATGTAGTTACATACATCTCAGACAACATCAACAGAGCAACAATCACCACGGAGACCCACACAACTATCCTGATTAGATCCAACAGCAAAACAGCAAAGAGAATGTAGATAATTTGAACACCACAGGCTTCACCTAACGGACACATAAAGAACTCTATATTCAACCAGAGACACAATACATGTTCTTTTTAAACAGAAAAAGAACATTTACAAAAAATGATCAAGCTTCAACTTCCAATAATAAACATTCTATAGACAATATTCTCTGACCATAATGCGATAAAATTAAAACTCAATAAAAAAATGAATAGGCACAATCCTCCCATACTCTTAGAAACTAAAAAGCATATTTTAAATAATTTATAAGTCAAGAAGAAAAATCAAATGAAAACTGCCAAATATTTAGAACTGAATGACAGCAAAGTCCAAATGTCTACACTAAGTTGATAATTACTTAAATACACATTCTCCTATTGAAAGCAATATAATGAATAATAATAATATAAACGAAGGAGTAAACAAGGCTCTTCTATTAATAGAAAACAGAGAGCTCTTTCTTGGGGGCAAATCCACTTGGCTTTATGATGCTAAGCAATTTTCAGTAAGATTTAATAAGGACTAGCAGTGTTTGAGTAACGGTCGGTAATTGATAAGTGATAAAAATATTTGAATAGGCTTCAAAGTTATGTCAAAAGTCTTCTGCCACTTAAAAAGAATAGTTTCTTGAATTTACCTTGTTCTAATGATGTAGAAGAGAATATAATATTCTAACAAACAACTGTGACTGTGAATATATGTATCAAAAGGAATCATCAGAGTAAGGCAGTGTTTAAGGCACATAGAGAAAAAAGTTGACTGTTTTTACCCAGGTATTACTGGGCACTTTGCCTAGGAAATAGTACCCAAGTGACTGAACAAATCCAACAAATAACTAATGGGAGTCAGTTACCAGGGCACATTTGCAATGTAATATCTTTTAAGTTTTCAAATGGACATATCTTACTAATTCAAAACATAATTTGAATGGAATCAGATTAAAGCAATGAAATTGGAATTTTAAATCTACCAACTGGCCTCTTAGCCCAGCATGTGATATAACAAACTTCAGTTACTTCTGCTCCTCTAGTCTAAGAATCCCAAATTTGCAATCTTCTGCTGATCGCAGTACATCTCCTGTAATTCCAAATTACCTCCCTGCACTCATACAGCCACTGACAAAAGCTGGTGGTGTGCTCTCTGCTGATGAGTGTGGTCCCATTCTACAGACTTGTCAACAGGTGTGAGATACCAAGTGTCTCCTGATGCCCCGGGGAGTGGGGTTCTCACATCGCCTTATGAACACAGTGTGCTGCGGTGTTTTCAGAGCTCATCACGCCTGCATCAGAATTGATTCTTTTTCTACCCGGCATGTATGAGGGGACCATGAGAACATTGTGGGTCAGCAGAGTTCAAAACAGCTCCTGAACTTAGCTACAATCTCACCAAAACTTCTACAGATTTTTGAAAGTTTGTAAAAGATTTAAACTTATTGGCATGCATGTATTACTCCTGGCCTAAAGAAATGGTAACACTCTATGAAGATAGGGCTTGGTTTTGCTTCATAGAAAAAGGAAGGGAGGAAATTTTTATTATACTTATAATCCACACTTTCATAAAGGAGAAGAAAAAATGTTTAATTCTGCTGTCATTATCAAGCTATTTTCTTTTCCTTTATAATGAAATCCGTCTGAAAAGGCACACGCAGCTGTACCTCACCTGGAAACTTCAGTAAGAAGGAGATGGCAGCAAAGTACTCCATTTCTAGTCAACTACTCAATCACACCAGTCCCTTGACACCATTGTTATCAGTAATACACAAAGAACATGTAAACATGTAACCAAAGTCTTATACTGAAGAGGCAGAATTTGAAAATACTGACCGGACCAGTAATAGCTGGGTTCTGCAGTCTTGGGTCTTCCCACTGAGTAATTTTGCTATCTGAAAATGTTAAAAAAAAAAAAAAAATCAGAACATTAGTTCATATCTATTCTATGTAAAGAAAGCTTTAGAAAGAAGTATTTCTGGATTCTTCAAAAGCTGTCCAGTCCCCCACCCTGTGTTCTAAAGACAAATTAGTATTTCAGAGTTAGCAGGTAACTATACTCTATACGGCAACCCCTCTCACATACTGTTTAGTTAAAACCACTCAATCAAAAATGCACAACTAAAGAGAAACCAGCTATTCATACTGTTTTGGGCAACCAACTTGCTAAAATGGGAATTATAAACCCCTGTTCTTTCAAGGATTTATAACTTGATCTTGATTTTCACTTAATGGAAAAAAGGCATTTAAAAAGTCTTAGCTTCCCAAAAGGCTAACAAACACAGGATCTTCTTCTCATTTCAAATACTTTTCTCTTTACTTATGGTGTTGAAAAACTGCTTTCAATTAAGAATCCTGCATCGAACAAATGAATACTCTATTACATGCGTCACTCATATGCACACAAAAATCAAAGCAGCTGAGGCAGTCCAAAAAAGAGAATTAGATGCAGCAGAGGAAGATTACGGAGCATGGTTTCTGTTTGGTCATGTTGGCAACAGGTGGTTTGCTTTCTTCCAAGTGAGTTAATGTGAACAAGACTGTTCAATGCTATCTATACCATTACTTGTGTAGGTGATATCACTCAGGGTTTGTAACCGTGCATAACTAAAAAGACCTTATGGATTCCTGTGCGTATACTAGGGTGGAGTGGAGGGAGGGAGAATGCGGTGGACTCACATGAAAAGTACGGAGGGGCAGACTGGGGAGAGTAGGTTCTCTGGAGTTTTTGGATCTCTAGGTTAGTAAAAAACAAACAAAAAAAAAACAACAAAAAAAAAAAAAGAAGAAGAAAAGTCTTCAAAAAGTAAAGGGTGGCCAGGAGCAGTGGCTCATGCCTGTAATCCCAATACTTTGGGGGGCTGAGGCAGGAGGATCACTTGAAGCCAGGAGTTCAGGCCCAACCTGGGAAACACAGTGAGGACCCATCTCTACAAAAGGTTAAAAAAAGAAATTAGCCAGGTGTGGTGGTGTACACCTGTAGTCCTAGCTACTTGGGAGGCTGAGGTGGGAGGATCGCTTGAGCGCAGGGGGAGGCTGCAGTGAGCTATGATTGTGCCACTATGCTCCAGCCCGATCTACAGAGCAAGACCCTGTCTCGGGGGCTGGGTGGGGTGGGTGCGGGGGAAGAATATTGATTCTGTTTATTTTCTGGATACACTGTAAGTGGGCTGATAAGAATAATTAGTGAATTCTGTTTTAATGACCATATCAGGAATTTTTAAAAACCTTATCATTATTTTAATAAAAGCAGACGAAAAGCTAAGGGAAAAAAAAAAAAGCTACCAAAGCAAGTGATGATTCCAGAATCTTTTGTTTTCATGCTGTCAGAAAATTTACATGAAAAATCTCAACTGTTTGAGAGAATCTTGATGGAAGCAAAAGGCATTTTTGGGTCCCTTACCTTTCATGGAAGACTTTGGAAAGTAAAAGCTGCTATTGTGATGGAAAACAAGAGAAAAGAAAACCAAATAAAGGAAACGGAATACAGCTGAGTAAAAACTGCCTTAAAACACCAACTTGGATTATAACCGTATCAATGGATATTGTCATCAAAGCAAAAAATAAATTAACAACTCCTGACTCATGGGGATTCGCAAGTCCTCAGACCAGACCCGAAGTTCATGCTCCATCCTGGACATCTGCACCTGGGTTTCCCATAAGCACTTCAGCTCAACTCTACCAAAACCAAACCTCTCATCACCCAACACCAAAATTGGTAACGTTATCTTCATTCCAATGTGCAGTATCACAATCCACTCACTGTCCCCATCAGGAACCTGGCTGTGTCATTCACTCTGGTGGCCCTGGACCAATCCTCTCTCTCCCTGATAAGCTGCTTGCTAGAGAGCTCATTTTTTTTCTGAACTGTTCTCTGGGCATCACTGGGAATTGTCTCAAACCCCCTGGTTCAAGACATCCTCTACAGCTCTGCCAAAAGGATCTCTCTAAAGAATGATTTCGATCCCATCCCTCCCCTCTGGGAAATTCCCTGGGAGCTCCCCACTGCCTGTGGCTTGAGCCCGAGTCCCCACACCTGGCAGACACCCTTTGGCTTGGCCTGTGTGCCATGCTGGCCCCTGCGGCACACTAGCTGTTTGGAGCAATGCTGCGTTTCTCAGAACGTGGCAGCATCTGCACGTATTCACACACCTCCACACATCCTAGGATCACTCTTCCCAGGGCTTTGCCTGCCTCAATCCTACTCAGTGTTTGTCAACCATCTAAAAAGTGACCCATTCCCTCAGGGCCCATCCCTGTGCCCAACCACCTCCCAAGCAGATGCAGTCCTTGCCTATTCTGTTTCTATGTAACAACTGATCCACTCCTCTGATACTTGAAATATCTCCCGCTACTTTCCCACTGGACTTAAGCTCCTCGAGGACAGGGACTGTGTGTTATTCATCTTTGCAACCCCTTCTCTACCACTTAAGACCAGTACCAGCAGGTAACAGGAACTTAGTGCATTATTTTTTTTAATGACTGAATGAAGCTGATGGTGAAAACAAAGTCCCTTTAAAAACAGCCTAAGCTTTTGGAACAACACAAGTTTTTACATGGTTATGATGAAGAATTCTGCAGTGAAGTATGGTCAGCGTATGAAAGTATGGAGTAGCCAGGTAATTCTTTTTTTTTTTTTTTTTTTTTTAAAGAACTTTGGAGTTTAAACTTGCTTTTCCTCTTTGAGATATTATATTTCAAATAAAAGGACAAGAAGGAAGTGGAAGGATGAGAAACTCAGTTTAGTCACGATGAACAGGTCCAGTAAGACTGTTGATAGGAAAGACTAAATAGGACTTTACAAAGTCACTGGAATTCAATTTTCTCTCCTAATGTTGTAGACAGGATACCTGTGACCAATTACTCAGCTGCTGGGCCTGTGTGGTCTTTAAGAAGAATGACATCATTCCTACAAGATACAGAGATTCAGTTCAAGACTTTTCCTTAACCTCCCACCCTAGGCCTGAGAGCCAGGAGCCATTCCATAGACAGCAACCAAAGGAATCAAGGAGTCTAAAGAGGTTAGTCTCGATCATTCGTTGCTTTTGAAATTAAATCTTTAAGATGGCTGAGTATTGTTAATCTTGAAAATGTCTAACTTCTCAGGAAAAACTTACAAAGCAGAAATAATCAATTATTGAAAAGACAAGTGCGTCTCGTCATCTCATCTGTAATTCCACGTGGACCCACGTGCCAGGTATGCCGGAAGACAGGAGGACTCTAAGCAATTTACAAGTTAACGGCGTTCACAGCATTGTGGCATACGCAGGCATAACCTGGTTCCTGTCCTGTAGGCATTATGACAGCAGAATCAGATGCTGAGTTTTGCTGGAAGATTGTTCAGAAAAAGAGGCTTTATTCTGATGGAAAGGACATTTCTAAATGTTATCTTCCAGGTAATTCAACCCATTTGGAATGTATGTGTCAGCCTGATAAAGCCTCTTCAAAAGACAGGTATTCTGCAGTTTTCACACACTGAATTTTGCGGAAAGGCCAATGACTTGAACTGTTTCATTGATGTGTACTGTGCTACAGCTTTCCATTGAGTAAATCTTGATGAATTACGGTAGAAATGTAGCATGAACAGCTAAGGAGGCAGCACTCATAAATCCTTTTCTTAAATGGTTTTTGGTCACTTAATTTATGCTATATCTCTTTAACAGAATCTTTCAATATGGTTATGCAAAGGCAAAATAAATTTTAATCTCTAAGTCAATGGCCACAAGTATCATATTGGCACAGCTTAGTTGCATCAGGCTCTGTACAGAGTATACACGGAGCCTCGGGGATGCTGTTCTAGTCAAGAGAAATGAGGAAATGTTTGGGCAGAGCGCTGGAGTAACTGCAGAACTGATCAGAAGTAAGGAAAAGCCCAGGCATCTAGCAGGTAGCTACCTTCTTCCACCTTCCAGTAAGCCAGAGTTGGGCCAGCCTCAGGCCGGTGGGGGTAGGGGGTTGGGGGGGGGGGCACCTACCGCTCCTCAGGTGAGTTCACTTCACTTTCTGATCAAACACAGCAACTTCCTAAGAGTTTCACCACTGACCCTCCACGAACCTGATTTCAAGTCACCATGTATCAAGCATCTCCTATAGATTCTACTAGGTCTATGACATCAATAGTGAAACAGTCGGTGATTTTTACTATTTTAACGCGCGCTAGGATAGCCCTTTGCAATCGTGTTTTTCTGTTTTTGGCTCCTTGCAGTATACTAAACACATTCACAACATTCTTTTTAGGTTGACCTAAGCCAGATCTCCAGCCGGAAAACCATCACAATATTGTGTGCAATGCTCTCCATGGGTCACACAGACCAAGATGTGCTACCAGTGAAGACCTGTTTTAGTAAAATGATCAGTATTATTCACATCTGTCTGAAAACTGGAATTGTGATGTATAAAAAATACTGCAAAGGAAACTTTTTTTCTTTTTTTTTTTTTTTTGAGACAGTCTCCTCCGTCGCCCAGGCTGGAGTGCAGTGGTATGATCTTGTCTCACCGCAATCTCCACCTCCCAGGTTCAAGCGATTCTCCTGCCTCAGCCATCCGAGTAGCTGGGATTGCAGGTGCACACCACCATACCCAGCTAGTTTTTACTTGTGTTTTTAGTAGAGACGGGGTTTTATCACGTTGGCCAGGCTAACCTCGAACTCCTCACCTCAACTGATCCTTCCACCTCGGCCTCCCGAAGTGCTGGGATTACAGGCATAAGCTACTGCACCAAGCCGAAAGCTATTATTTTGTTTTTTGTGGGAAAAAGAGGTGTGGCCTCTCTCTCATTTTAGTAAATTCTCTTAAGAATAAAATAATAAATAGCATTTTAAGGAAAAAAGTAGGGTATACACATACATGAAAGCAGGAAAAATACTTTATGTTTACTATGAAATTCTGGAAAGTTGGCAAATCTGCCTATTTTTTTGATAAAAGACGAAAACGAAGTCTCTGCACCTTGAAATACCTGTTTTAAACACAGGGTAGCCCACCCTTCTAAACACACCTACGACTTCTACTTTTAGTTGAATTGTAAACTGCTGGTACTCTTGCTTAATTCCATTTATAATAAGCCCTGAACCTCCAGGGCCTGAAGGTGAAATTCTCTTCACAATGTACTCTGCCTCCTAGTAACATCTGAAAAACGTACTACGCCTGTGAGATAGTGACCAGTCCTACATGTGTGAGGATTACTTGTGGCCAGACTTCTCAGCAGGTGGCTCATCAATGTGCTTTCGTTTAGTTATGAAAGTGTGAAGCCCGGAAAACCTGGTGGGATTTTCTGTTCATGAACCAAATGAAAGCAAAGACCAAGATACTACCAAATGGCACAGACGGTTGAAACTTGACATCTATTTGAAGGCTTCTTTTTAATATACTTTTTCAGAAATTTTAAGGGACATAGAAATATGATTCCATCAAGAACATGGCACCTCCAAAAAGAATGAGAAAAAAAAAATCCCACTGGCTAAAAAGCAAACTTATATTAGTTGAACTTTTAGTTGGAACGAGAAACAACACATTTATTCGTAGGTGCTGGAGCAAATGTCTATAGCAAATATACTACAATTTCTAGAAAATACATATATATTAGTGTTGTGGGTGCAAGGAAACATGCTGCGAATAGAAAATAAGGTCAGAGAGGGCATCCTGCCATAGGACCCTTGAAGGCAGTGTCTTAAAAAACTTACATGCTGCTTCAAGCACTGTTCACAGATTTTTGACTAAATCATCATTTCTAATCTTATTTTCTATTACCAGAGTGTATTTATTAAATGTGCAAAAGTCAAGGGATCAACAATCAAAATGTGGTTTACAAATTAAAAAAAAACCATGTTAATAGGTCACAAGATCAGATTGGGTGAAAGCTTGATGGGCTACTTGAAGCAAACTTGGGGTGAATGCACAGTACCGTATGAAGGCACTGATTCTCTGGTATCATTTTCTCCACATAACACCTGGCTACCTAGATAAAGAGTAAAATGACAAAGCTTTCACTATGATGTCTGAATTACTCCCTTCCCTCTAACCCGCAACACCTGTGTGTCCATAACAGCGCCTACTTACTATGATCAATATAAAATGTTCGGCCATCCAGGTGAATTCTTTCTTCCCAGCCAGGCTAGTATCCGGGGAAGGAAGGGAGACAGAAAATACAAACATTAGCTAGGAGTTCCAAAATCAAAGGCAACATTTAAAAACCACAGGACACCTTTGTTCTCTTTTCTGCTAGGGTACATTTATGCATTGAGCATGAACTAAATACGAACACTTCAAGTTGACTCCTGACAATGTCTAGCAACACCCTTTATCACGTGCTCAGGTCTCAGATGTGCTGACTGTATGAAGAACAGGAAATGGGCTGCCAGCTCAAAAGCTTCAAAGGGAAACTGTAGCATTCCATGGAACAGGGGAGTTTGAAGTTGAGTACCATTTAATTAAATAAACACTGAGTATTAAAGGAAGGGAAGAGGGGGTTAATATAAAAATGTTAGACACGGTTACTGTATTTATATTGTCCAGGCAGTCGATGATCTAATATTGGTATTATCTACCACGAACTTTTACTAGTCTAGCTCAGGAACTAAACAGATTTGGAGAATTTTTTCAAGATAAAACTGGTATGCCCTCATTATCTAAACTATCCGTATTTGCTATCTGAACCTCAGGAATCCAACAGATTCAGGAAAAATGCTTTCTTTTCTTTTCTAAACTCACGCTCGGGTTCTTTCTATTTGAACCCAGGAACCAAACAGATTTGGTGTGGGATACCTTTATAACCTAATGAATAATGATTGAACCTTAACCTTCGCAGCCTCAAATGTTGCCCTAATATACCAGGCAACAAAAAGGTTCTCACACTTGGAAAACAACCACAAAAATTCCCATTTAAAAACAGCCTTGGAGTCCATCCACTGCCCTGTCACCCCCTACGGCTTTTTCAAATTGCGAGTGAGTTGTTGAGGAGGATGTATGTGAAGGTTTCATTCAAAATCCAATTTTAAGTATATAGCTCAACTCCTACTGAGCCGTCACCAACAAGGGAGAAAAAAACTTAAAAAATCTGCAGGTTAAATGACTTATAGAAACTTTCTATGACTAATTAGACCTTCTTCTGCCATACTATTTCCATTACTTTGGTTCTGATGATTTAATCAGCAATATGGCTGGAACTCAGTGGTTGCTAAGTTACAAAATAAGTGAGTGCCACTTAAATTGTCACCTGCAGATAATGTCTCTTGAGTATCCTGTGTACAAGTTCTATCTTCCACTGGAAGTTAACAATTCAGAAACCTCTTTCATAAGTACTGGATATCACATGAACTATAATGTACGATTACAATTCAGCTAAACACTTAAATTCTATTAAGAAACACAAACCAATGAGATCCACGAAGCCTGGAGATAGAGAAGGTCCACAGGGCCTCTCCATCAACATAGAGCGGATAAAGGAACAAACATTTTCAGACCATTCCATGTGTCTCCAGTGTACTCACAGGAAGGGGACCAAGGTCATTGGGGTTTAAAGATGTCTTTGACCGCATATGCACTGGAAATTTCAAACGTGGATCTTCCTGCAAGAAAAATGTAAAAGACAGTAGATGCTAAGTGGAAGTATCTGTGTGCAGTTACTGGGTGCTTTTCTTCTTGAGCTGTTTGTTTCAAGGCAATCAGACTGTCCATGCCTGGAGCGTGAGATAGGTCCCATCTCTGCTTTGTACAGGAAGCCTGGCTGACCGTCTCTTGAGACAGACTGTACTCTTCCTTCTTGTACTTGGTGGAAGGAGGAGAGTAAGAATATTTACATGAAAGGTTAATCATTTCCCCCAAGACCTTGAGAAGGGGAAAGGGAAGAGAGTCCCAGCAGTGATGTTACTAGGGAAATCAGAATAGAGGGTGCCAGTGAATGTAGCACAAAGAGGGAGTGGGGACAATGGTTTCGAAATCTCTCCATGGGTCCTGCGCCCCCGGCGAGGGGAGCCAGCCTAACACGTTAGGGAATAGGCCCCTCTGCCACACCCCGCTTCAGCACTTGTGTTCCCCTCCATTCCTTCCTGAACTCAGCAGAGAATGTGAATCTGGTCCGTGAAGTCACGTGGCTACTCCAGGGAGGGCCGCCTTCCTCAGGCAAAGTCACAAAGTTATGATACGACTTTACTGAGATTCTTGACCAAGTTCTGCAGATTAAGTTCTCATTTATGCCTTAATATTTAAAAGTTTACAAAACATTTTTCTTAAAGCATAGGCTTCATAAGATACCACAGAGAATCAACAAAAGAGAAACATGTACTCTGACATCTTGGGTCAGGCTGCATGATTTACAAGGCATGGTCAGATGTATGATCTTGCAACAGACCCTTGTTAGGAGGTTGGGCATATGTTCTGTTTCTTTAGATGAGGAAATGGAGTTTCAGAGAGAACAAGAAATTGCCCAAAGGTTATGACCCAGAGTCCAGGAGCTGACTCTTACTTATGGAGACCCAGTTAAAATGCAGTGTAGGCTGGTTGCGGTGGTTCACGCCTGTAATCCCGGCACTTCGGGAGGCTCAGGTGGGCACATCATTTGAGGTCAGGAGTTTGAGACCAGCCTGGCCAACATGGTGAAACTCCATTCCTACTAAAAATACAAAAATTAACCGGGTGTGGTGGCGCGCACCTGTAGTCCCAGCTACTCGGGAGGTTGAGGTAGGAGAACTGCTTGAACCTGGACAGTAGAGGTTGCAGTGAGCCAAGATTGTGCCACTGAACTCCAGACTGGGCAGCGGAGTGAGACTCTGTCTCAAAAAAAAAAAAAAGAAAAAGAAAAAGAAATGCGCTGTTAAGGCCAGATGTGGTGGCTCACACTCGTAATCTCAGCACTTTGGGAGGCCAAGGCAGGAAGACTACTTGAGCCCAGGAGTTCGAGACCATTCTGGGCAACAAAGCAAAACCCTATCTCTGCAAAAAACACAAACAATGAGCTGAGTGTGGTGGTGCATGCCTACCTCAGCTACCTGAAAGGCTGAGGTGGGAGGATCACCTGAGCCTAGGAGGTCAAGGCTGCAGCGAGCCGTAAACTGTGACCGTGCCACTGTACTCCAGTCTGGGTGACGCAGAGAGTCTTGCCTCCAAAAAAAAAAATAAAAAGGAGAATCCATATCTTTACCTTAAAAAAAAAAAACACACTGTCAACCAAATAAGCTTAAGGTTAAAAAAAGTAAACTGTTAAGACATTTGATATCAGCTTCATTTAATTTTGTAATAGGGCCTTTGCTGCTGCCAAATTACTAGATTTTTCTGCTTCCTAAGTCAACCATGTAAGTCATAGTATCACTGAATCATAATTATAGATCTTGGGAACTAGCAAGGATCAAAAAAGACCACAAATAACAAAAATCAACCTTTGCTTCTTGCTAGTTAGGTGAACTTTTAAATGACGAAAGAAATCATGTTAGCAGTTTGTGATACATACTGACCCTGAACCCAATATACTTTTCTAAAAGGCTAAGCAGAGGCACAAAATAATCCAGTATTCTGCAGTACACTGACATACACAGAACATAAAGAAATACGTTAAGCAGATTTAGGATTGAGAAGGTCCAAGAAGCTGATAATCTGGTAAACATTTGTGACTGGTTAACTACAAACAGAGGAAAAACTGAAAGCACTGAATTTCTCAAAAGCTACCCACTCAATGCTAACTCTGATCTGGACCAGGTAACGCCACAACCAGCGGGGGATCCTTGGGTTTCCACCTAGCCAATGACCACACCAGGTTTACAGAAAGCTGAGGACGGCTATTACATGAAAGAGGGCAGGGTTTCTGAATGCCACACACAAGGCCAGCCTGGCCTTGGAATCACACGTACGCTGCCGTGAAAGACAATCAGCCCTATTGGTAAAAGCCTGGTGATTTAAAGGTGGAGGGGAGAAGCTGAAATTAGAGAAAAGTGTCAGGGGGGCAGTGAGGGGCAGAGCATGAAGTATAAAGTCAGCTGAATTTCAAAGGTCTGCTAAAGTGGCCTTGCGTGGAAACCCAGACTTCACAGACTGTGAGGGCCAGAGGCCTTGAGGCTTATAATATTATTTCATTATATCAACAATAATAAAAATAATGGCAGCAGCTGCCATGAATCAGCTCTGAGGGCTAAGGCTAGTGGTCACCCCCGAACCCCCACTCCCACCGAGCCACTCAAGGAGGCAGGCATCTCTCTTTAGTTGACAGGGCACGTGAAGTGGCGGTCAAGGCTCTCTATTAGCTATGGACAACTTCAGGGCTGATGAGAAGGTAGGATACTAACGAGGTCTCAGATGCCATGAAAATAAATGATCCAATGCATAAAGCATGCTTGGTTGTTTCTTCCTTTCTTCAGTGTCATACGGGAACTCTTTCATGTGTAATATAAAATTGCTTCCCTCCATCAAGTTCAAAGTGTTTTTAAACAGGATGCAAAGAGCAGTATCTTTTTAAAAAGGGCGTTCCTAATTCAAAATATATAAAGCACAGGGATTTAAAAAAATGTGCCTCTTTTCTTTATCTTTTCCATCCTGGAAGAGACCAGCAACCATGCCTAGGGTAATGAGTTTCATTACTTTGAACTTGGATGGAAAACAAATCTGCAACTTAACTAGGGTGTAATCTTTCTTGCTACAAAAATAAGCCCATGCTTCATCCTGTGAAAGGCATATATACACTAACACGGGTTTAGGATCCCTCACCCATAATGCTTGGGACCAGAGGGGCTTTGAATTTCAAAATATTTGCAGTTATACTTACCAGTTCAGCATCCCTCATCTGAGAATCTGAAATGCTCCAACAAGCATTTATTGCCTGAGTGTCATGTCAGTGCTCACAAAGTTTCAGACTTTGGATAAGTTGGATTTTGAATCTTTAAACTACGGATACTCAACCTGTATACACGTGCTCTGCGCTGCTGAGGACGGAACATCCCTCCTTGGCACATCCCTCCCAAGCCCCTAGTAGTCTCCTGCATGCATTCCCTGAAAGGCCTGACCCAGGCGGGGAACAAAGCCAATCATTGTTTGTTTGTTTGAATGAGGCTAAACTTGGCCCGGCAGGGTGTCTCATGCCCATAATCCCAGCACTTTGGGAGGCCAAGGCGGTAGGATCACTTGAGGTCAGGAGTTCGAGACCAGCCTGGCCAATACGGTGAACCCCGTCTGTACCAAAACAAAACAAAAATTATCTAGTGTGGTGGCATGTGCCTGTAATCCCAGCTACTCAGGAGGCTGAGGCAAGAGAATTGCTTGAACCCGGGAGACAGAGGCTGCAGTGAGCTGAGATTGCACTATTACACTCCAACTTGGGTGAGAGTGAGACTCTGTCTCAAAAACAAACAAACAAACAAACAAACAAACAAAAGAATAAGGCCAAACTTTATCCAAACACCGATGGCATACTGCCTTTATCTGTGTGTCTGTCTGTAAAAGGTCATGTATTTCAATAACATATTTCAATAAATTTTTTAAATTTCTCAATGTATAGAGGGGAAATGTCCTGATACTTTTCAGGCTTCTGGTTGGTGTAAGAATCAATAGTGCCCAGACTGATGGGGGAAGCAGTGTTATTTTCATCATTTTCAACCTGTACTACCAATTTTTTTCCTTTTTCTATTCTAATGCTCAAATCTAAGGATAGCTATGCCGTTCTCTCATTTGTTCTCTTCCTCTTTCAAAATGAGAATGCTTATACACTGTTGGTGAAAATAAAAATTAGTACAACCTCTATGGAAAAATAAATAAAATAAATTCAAAATAAAAATCAAAGCAACCCCCAAAACCAACTCAAGGCAGATTTTTAAGCTGCAAATTATCTTTATGCGTCTCTCTGGCTCTTCATCTTTTGTCAAAATGAACAGGCAATTTAGAGTGTGTCTCCCGCAGGGAGAATCCTGCCTAGGCCTTTGTTTAGAAGCAGTAAAGCAGCTGTGTCAGCACATCTGAATTTGCTTAATAAGGGGAGTAACTTGTGGAATTTCCAGTTGTTACCTTGAGGATTTTCCACACTAGCAGCAGTAACAAAATGTTGTTCTAACAGATTATAATTTTAAATCAGTAAATTAGTCAATAACAAGTATCTGGGTAAAAAGGGACAACTGGAAATTAAAAATGGGTTTCATTCAGCAACGTTGCAAGCAATAAATAAAGCGAGTGCTGTTTCATTTAAAATACAATCTGCCCAGCTGCAATTACACTGCCGTTGTGGCTTGAAAGGCTGTGAAAAGGTTAGGGGATTTGATTACTAAGCTAGTTGAAATTACTAAAATCATAGCTTATGTTGGCAAGCCACAGTGGCTCCTTACACTAATCCATCTACTTTTATATTCGTTAGCCCTTATTTCTGGAGCCGGTTTCTGGCTAAGGACTTGAAATTACAGCAGTGCTATAGTAAATGAGAACACTGGCAGGACAGCCAGGGGTCCCATGGTAATAAGAAAAAAGACATAAAAAACCAAACAAACAAAAAAACCCCTTCATGACTGTATTTTCCAACGAGCTGCCTGTCTCTTACTCTTGGCTCACCTGCAAATCTGTAACATTATCTGCAGACTAGTAGGGGAGTCAAACCTACATGTTATTATATGCCTTAGAAGCAGTTATCAGTTTACCAAATGAATGTTACCAGATCTAAATGAGAAATTCTCTTGGCAGGCCATTCCCTTATTTCAAAATAGAAAGAGCTCTTAGAGTGGTTCTCACTTAGGGCTGTTGTGAAATGTGTAGGGCATTTCTGGTCATCACTACGTTGGGGTGGGGGTAGTGGTGACCATCAGCACCTGGTGGCAGGAGCCAAGGTAGTTAAATGGTCTGCAACTGAAGGCACAAAAGTCCCTGCCCCAAATGCCAAGAATGCCCTTGAAGACACAGTGTCCCACGAGTCAAAGGATTCTAGGAGCACGCCCTCTAGACCTGCTGGACTGAACTGATACCACCCAATGGGCAAGGCATAAAATGACAGCCCAAATCCCCTTGAGCAGGGCTTGTTCTTGAATCTAAGACTGCTGGCCTATCAAATGGACACACCTAATGTCCATCACTAGAAATGGGAACTAATGGTGTATGTTTATTGTTGATCCAAGACCAAAGAGCTAGGGCCAATGACAATCACCAAAATTCAACCAGTATTCCCATAACATCAGTTTTGAACAAGTAGCACAGATAATAGTAGGACCAAGTTAAACTCTGAGTTAACTCTAGCTAGACAATTCGATGGGGACATAACAGGAAGAAAACCCACCTGCAGCATCAAAAATAGCCAGAAATAAGGGAACCAATTTCAGTTTAATTACAGGTATAGAGATTATACAGCAGAAAAATACCAACTGATTTTCAAAAGAACTATATACTACATTGAAAAAGCCACCCACTGATTCAGCTCAAGAAATAAAGAACTGACAGAGAAATACAAAGATATGCATATTCACCTTTGATTAATCTCATTTTGCTCAAGATAATACAATGTACAGATTCTTTCTTGGGTACAATTCAGGACTACATGAAACAGTTGCATGGTAAGAAAAATCAATTTTGACAAAATGATCACAAAAAGGAGTATCAGATTTACAACCAAAGTCACTCCATACATCCCCTATCCCATGATTAAGGGCACGGAAATGTAGCTCAGACGTGTGAATACTGATCTGATGTGAACAGTAAAAACTAAAGTGACAAATCAAAAGAAGGTGGGTAATGCCAATAAAAGTGCAAAAAGAAACTGACAAAAGAAAAAATTATTTGAAAATGATTATAACTCCTATTTGAAAATGATTATAACTCCTTATTTTGTAAGATGGGATCAATTAACAAAATCTTAACAGCACAGAACAGTACCTTTCCATCCAGCATGGTGAACTGTCTAAACTAGAGTTTCCCAGGAGAAAAGGCAGTCCCAGCACCAGTACCAAAGACAGCTATCAGCCTGTGCCCACCCACTCCCACCCACCCATTTGTGCAGGGGCCAGATGCAGGCTGAGGAGACCCTCTGGAAACACCCTTTACAGTCAGTCTAATTCCTCTGCAAGAACTACAAACACTGAGTAAGGAAATCAAGGAATTAATGCCAGACTTCACGATGAAAACGGAGCCAAATAAAAGCAGCAGCCTTACCCAGGTTGTGGTCTTTGTGTTATGATCAATGAAGAAGGGCCGGCCGTTTGGCGCTATCCTCATTTCCCAGCCGGGTGGCAAGAAGCTCTGTGTGACTTTGTGTTGTGGTTTGGGGGAGTTGTAAGGTGATGGCTGTGGGGACTGTGGGTTGGAAAGGGTGTCTTTCACAGCCCGACGTACGGGTGAGTCCTTGGCACCCTAAAGAATAACAATTAGCATTAGAACTCTTCAGCAGCTGCGATTCCAATGTGCCAAAATGTACCTGGGTATTGTAGGAGGCTTCTCTTTGGAGGCGGACAAGAGGGAAGATTCCCAAAACCTGTTTTCTGTCATTCATTTACTTTTAAATCAATCTAACTTTACATTTCCTCTGTTGGATAAACACACAACAATATTAAGTACTTATAATCACCATCCTTTGGTAGCTACTCAGTATGTACCAAAAATACTGTTCTGTACTAAGCATTATGGACGGAGATTTTACAGAGTAGAGAAAAACGTGCCCTTGCTCTTAATGAGCTCACAGTCTAATGAAGAATAGATTGGCAAGTTTTAGAGCACAGAAAAGAAAAACCTACATCAATAAAGACAATGATCTGGAATCTCACAGTTGTTACCCATGACATTCATATCAGAGTGCGGAAGAGACAGCATCCATTCCCACTTATTGGCATCTGGACCCAGGGCATGGAGAAGCCCACAGTTGTCTCTAAGACACAGTCAAGCTTAGGACCTCAAACCTTTGCTCTTTGGCTTCTCTAACTCTGACATTTGTGATGTTAAAGGATGGCACCAAAACAATACAAACACGACAGAGAGCACAAGCAGATGCCCAGCCACGATGCAGATATGCAAATATGCATCAGAAACACGTATGCCCATAGAATGAAAGACCCTACAGTCGAAAGAAAAAAAAATGATCAAAGCAATAGCTATGTTTAAAAACTCAATATCAGCACTTGGTATTTGAAAGACAGATTATGCAATTCTAATGAGGTAACAGGCAAAAAGAAGCGAAACACAACAAGAACGGTGGAAGTCCTGAAAAGAGAGTGCCCACGTCCAGCACAAGTCACTGCGGCCTTAGCCAAATGAGAATGAGAATCAGGTGAGAGGGTCCAGGAATGTTAACTGGGAGAGACAGAGAAGCAGGTAGAAAGGCTGCACAAGAACACCCTTCACCACCAACACAACAACTGATCAGAGAGAGGAGGTGGCTGCCAAACTGAAGGCAGAGTTAAGAGAGAAGAAAGAATGGGAGTCACAGGACAGAGTGAGTCCAGTTAGATGAGGTAGCCGTCTCACCTCCAGCGGGGCAGATAAAGTTACTGTTGGCGAGCTGAGGCTACGAGGCCGGCGGATCTGAGGCTCGATTAGATGGTTGTTACTGTTTGTGGCTGATCCAGACGCACCATCTTCTGCAAGCTATTTTGGAGGCAAAAACAAGTTAGCTTCATAGGAGGATCTCCCTGTGTGTGTGATTAGGAGCGCGAACCCAAACAACAACGCAAACAGCAATAATAAGGGGTCTGGCCTATTTAAAGCGTGGAGGAAATAATTAAACATAATGATGGGGGAAAGGATGGGGAAACACATTCAAGGGAAATAAAAATGAATCACTAGCCCAGCCTAAAAACTAGCCTCAGATTAAAGGCAGGGGGTGCGGGGGTGGGGCAGGGAAGAAGCTACACACTGTAATAGGCTCTTACTTTGAAAATATCTTTCACTTCACATTTTAAAAATGTATTCAGTGATAAACTGATTTGAAAAGCAAATTCTTCCTTAGGCTATTATTGTATTTAAAGTTATGCATTTTCTTTGTGAGAAAGCTTTTTACAAATATGACTCTTTCAGAACAATATATAAACACCAGGGAGGGAGGTCGGTCATGTACATTTCGGCTTCTATGGCCTGTGGTTTTAAGTTGGATGGCGATCTTCGTACCTGCATGATAGGTCGAGTCCAAGTTGTGGTTCGATTGTTATGATTGACATAGTATGTGCGCCCCTTAGCATCTTTTCTTTCTTCCCAGCCTGAAGGCAGACCCGGCGTGGTATGTACATAGGCCACTGATGGCTGTTTGTGCAAGAAATCATTATTATTTAATACCTTGCATTTGATTTCTGATCAGTTTAATAAAAAAATGTACACCCAGATAATTATTTTCTCTAAACAAAGTTAATTAGTTCTATTTACATAGAAAATACTTCCAAGTGTCTGGAAAACAGCAATAGATTTCCAATAGCTTCAAATCTACTGTGGAATGAACCCCACACAGTTGCAGATCCAAATTCTTACAGAACTTGGTTCTAACACCCCTGTAGTCTTAAATGTAAAGGATTGCTGCTAAGGTGATCATAGGGGAAGGGAAAAACATTATCATCTGTTCTGGCTACTAAATTCCACTGCCAAACCGGGTAGAGCTTAAAGGTATTTCAAACTGCCCAGTGTCACTGTGTATGAGAGGGATGCTCTGAGTTTCTCCTCGATGTAGCTCCCATGGGGTGCTCTTCTAGCTTAGTCCTAAATTTCTCCATCAGCTTAGGACCCTTACACTGTACCTTTTGGGGCAAAATTTTAAAATCCCAACACACAGCCCCTTCTCTAGGATGCTGACGGTCACACAGTAGCATATAATCTGGAGTACCACCCAGGACATCTGTGTGCCCCAGCTCAGGAAATCTCCCAGCACCCAGCCTCACACCCGAGGCTGTGTGCGCCCAAGTCCGCTGATAGAAGTGTGTTTCTTTGAAGGCGAACACAGCTTGGCAGTCTTTGGATTTAGAGACCTGTCCAACATAGAGTGACTGTATTTAGACAGTCCACATTTGATCACAAGAAGATCCCTGAGAAACAGTCTAAGAAATGCAGTGTGGATGGAGAAACGCTGAAAAACAAGGATGTGTTGATGATGTATGGAGGCACTGGGACAGATGCTGGAGATCAGAGCTGTCCCAGGAAGGCTTGAACGCATAGGTGATGCATGTAAGGTCTGTGCCTGCAAAACAGCTCTAAGTGGGGAAAAGCTCAGAAACCAGAAGCCGACCACAGCTACACCACGGCTCCTAGGAGAATCTAAAAGTATAGGAACCCATGCCTTAGGAATAACCTCTCATGTGAGGTTACCAAAGGAAGCTGCTTCTTTTAGAGTACTCCTCCTTTCTCTAGCCAGGATCTTCTCCTGTCCCTCCAGACATTTTAGCAGGTGTCATTTTCTTGCTATTAGGCTGAGGATACAAATTTCCTCTGAACCCAACTTCTTCCTTATGTGCTTATGCCACCTCTTCCCTGCACTACCAACAATGTGTCTTGGTGAAGATGATCACTTGGAGTTCCTTGGTGGACCCCAGGATCTCAAATTAGAGAAAGCACCAACAAGGATGCTGCCAAGTAATTTGGAAACCCCATCTACAGAGAAGCAATATGCTAACCTCACAGGCTTAAAAGCACAATTCAGAGAAGGATCACCTGTGTAAGATCATGAAGCAGCTGATTTTAGATTATGTGTAAGAAAAACTTTCTGCTAAAAATGTAGCAACCATTTCCTTAACATTTCCCGAGATAAAGTCCTAAAGCTCCATAAAGATAGTTTATAAAGACAGAAAGACTCAGATCATAGAGCATTCTGGATCCAGGTGTGGAGACTCAGCAGGAGCAGAAGAACATCAACACTGACTTAATCCTTTCATGAATATTAAACATCAAGGAATTAGCACGCAGTCCTAGTGAAGCTCCTTCCTCCCCTCCCCTCTAGCAGGGATGCCAACACAAAGGGCTACGTGGATCTGGGCACTTCAATGGACTCCTCTGCTGAGCTAAGTTGTAACCCAAGTTCGTGGTCAATTAGTATATCTGGCAAAGTATGTGCTATCAAGTTTTGACTTACTATTGTTTATCCAATCAATCAAATACTAAATGGAATTTGTTACATTCTCAGGTCCCTCTTCCCAGAGCCCTCCCCTTCCGGTGATCCACCTCCCCCTCTCCCAGACCCCTTCCCTCCCACAACTCCCCCACAACTCCCCCGTCCTGCCCCTGGAAAACTCAGCTCTGGAAACCTTAAGGATATTTTTGCAGTTACTGAATCTCTGGAAAGGACACTGAGGAGGCAACTGATAAACTGAACGCACTTGGATGTGTCACAGATCATCTCAGAACTGAATCCTAAAGCTGTATGAATTCTAACCACCAGGTTACTTTGTTTTTTTCCTTTTTTTTTTTTTGAGACATAGTCTCGCTCTGTCACCCAGGCTGGAGTACAGTGGCGCAATCTCCACTCACTGCAACCTCTGCCTCCCACGTTCAAGTGATTCTCCTGTCTCAGCCTCCCGAGTAGCTGGGATTACACACGCGCGCCACCATGCCCAGCTAATTTTTGTATTTTTAGTAGCAGGGGGGGTTTCACCATGTTGGTCAGGCTGGTCTCGAACTGCTGACTTCAGGTGATCCACCCGCTTCGGCCTCTCAAAGCGCTGGGATTACCGGTGTGAGCCACTGCACCCGGCCATACAGGTTACTTTCATACAGCCACAGTGAACAGCACTAATCAGTTTGTGGAAAATTACGCGTGTAGTACAGAACACTGAATTTGATTAAAATGTTCATTCTCTCTTCTATTGAGAACTGAACTGGCAACCTGTAATTTAGTTACATTTATGTGAGAGGGCCATTTGGAGATGCTTCTTTACAGTGTTCTTTCCAAATGACCACAAAGAACAACCTGTGCTGATGATTTCATTTGTAACTCACACTGCCTCCCACCCTGCGTGGCTAGTTGAGGGGGCAGGACTCAGCTTCTACAGACAGACCATGGAAGGGCCCGCCACGAAGCCAAAACCAGCCTCCTGCTGTTCTATGCTTGTGAGCATGTTCCACACTAGCTTAACAAAAAAGTAATCAAGAAACCAGTTAGAAATTGCGACTTAGCTTAACATTTCACAGCTTTTCATCGTAGACTGAATACACTACTGCTTTGTGATGCCCAAAAGCCATTAGCTAGAACTTCCTAGTGGCTCTTTCATTAAAATAAAGAACATGATTGTAAGCTGCAGAAGTTTCAGTATGCTTTTAAAAATAACCACTTTGATGCTGACCATCACAGATTTGCCAAGACTTGCACCAACCCTGTACTGGTGGCCTTGTGTATTTTTAGAATATATACAACAAAGACTGAAAAGACTGTGATATCCCTCTCCTTTTATCTCATGGGGAGGGCCCTGGCTTAGTCTGCCAGAAAGTGAGACCACTGTGCATTTATTTGCCTTAAATCAAAGGGCTGTGGTTTCTTGGCTGAGAATCAGTGCCTGTTTATTAGACTACAGGAATGAAAGCACTATCATAGAAAGAAAGCTATACCAGGACGGTTACTTCAGCACAGCGTATGGGGTCAAAAGGGCAGGGTAGGGGGAGCGGAAAGTCCTTGAATTTTGGGAAATTAACATCCTAGTGCCTTCACATCACTGAATATTGTGTAATTATTAACATGTGCCAGAAGAATGACCATAAGTAAAAAAAAAAATCAAGTTGCTGAGTAATGTATATACAACATCCCATTTAAAAAAAATAAAATAAAGTGGCACAATGTGTACCTATGTGTACACAGCCATACGTCTGAGAGAGCACATGCGGAGTGAGATGATATAATCCCACGGTGGCTCCAGCCCAGGACAATACACTTCAGTGTGAGTGACGGGCAGAGGAACAGAGCGGATACCGAAGAGGGAAACACAGGATGAAGAGACAGAATTGCAAGACAGAAAGTCAAGGGCACTTATGACAAAGGATGGAAGAGAATACCATACAAACAAGAATACTATAAATTAACCTGTGGAAGAGAAACATGCAGGATACAGCTGAAGAGAAACGGATGTGATCCTTTCAAACCTAACTAGGTAGGGAGATCTATCTCTTCCACCCGAGTAGATGAAACACTTAGGAACGAATATTGCCAAGCCTGTGGGAAGAAAAAACCCAACCCATGCTGAAACTCAGTGACGGGGAGGGGAGAGTGCAGGCAAGAAGGCAAGAAAAGGGCAGTCTAAAGTGCCACCCGTGATCTCATTCAGAGGGGTCACCTTGTCCTGCCAGGTGACCCTTGCCATGGAGCCTGGTACTGCAATGATTCCATTCACACTTCATTTACTACATCAGCTACCACAACTCTCCAAAGCTACAAGCAGGTTGCAAGGCCAACAAAATACAAAAATAGGTGATATACAGATGATGTTCCTCAGCACTGAATTCTACTAAAATTACTTCACAAAATGATCTTGTCCCCCTCGAAGCTCCACGACTCCCACAAAAGTTGTAAATGCACAGTGGGAAATAGTTCATGTAGAATTTCTTGAATTCTACTGGAGGCGGCCTCACTCAACACATGACTCATGTAAACCACCGTAGCTCAATACCTTAACGTGAGCTGAGTGTTCCGGGGCTGACTGTTGCCAGTTTGAATTTCCCCTGTACAATGCTGAGCATTAAATTGAAGTCATCAACATCTTTTAGAAAATCAGCAACTGTGTACGTAAAGCTATCCACAAGTAATGAGCAGTTACAGCAAAATACAACACAGGTGAAACAATAAGGAAATTCTTTAAACAGCTACTGCAGTGCAAAGCATAAACTACAAGCTAGCCTAACTTCAGGGATCAAGTAGAAAACAGGCAATTAAAATACATGGTCAAATCTAAGTCACCCACAAACAAGAATACCATAAATCAGTCAAAATAATGAATAAGAATGGTTGGCTTACAGAAACATCAATTTTTCTAGATCACTTACATATCTTAATTATGCTCCCCTGGTATTATGGAAACTTGTTCATTCCTGTGAGGAGACCCCCTGGTGGCACAGAAAGGGTCACTGGTGCATTCTGGAGACAAGAAAAGTCTAACCCCCTGTTAGAAATGTGGTAGGGGAGATACAGAAAAGAGAATGGCCCTGGGCACACCCAGAAATCACACTCAGTCTCATGCAATTTCTGTGGCTTCTCTGATTATCTTCCAACCAAATTATTTTTACCACGCATTCTAATGAAAAGGAAAAACTTATCAGGAGTACAAACACTTAAAGCCAAAAATATCTTCTAAATGGTCAAGTTAAACGCACTTAACCAAAGCCTGATAGTATTCCTAAGAAAATTATGTGGAACTAAAAAATCATTCTATCTTACCCAGTACCTTTAAATAATCCCAAAATGAGAAGCTTAAAATAAGAAATGTGTGCAGCTTTGTAGCACAAAGGAGCTAATCTTATTTTTAAAAAGAGCGTATATTCACCACTACATGAAATATTAAAACTGCCCCACAGCCTCTTGCCACTGATGTCTGATAAAGTGGATCATTACCGTTGATTCCTCACCACCCGTGACAGTTGATGAACGTGCTCTCCTAGCTGGGGCACTGGGCTGTGAATGATAATTTACATCAGTAAAATGCACTTAGGGGATGACCCACAGCTGTCTGAATCAGGGACCACTGCTGTGGCAGCGCTGTAAGGCAGGTGACATGAGATCAGAATCCCTGAAACCCACTCTGTCCAGACAAAGCTGAGCAGTCGCTGATGACCAGTAGCACAAAGGAAGCTGACCCCTATGCCACCCAAGGTGGCTCATCCTTGATCTGGGTAAACAATGACAACCTCAAAAGAGTGAGCTGCCTTAGAGAAAAATGGAAAGCTGGTCTGGTTTTGCCCCCCATTATCAAATAATTAGCAGATTCTAAAATCCGCCAACACTCAAAACTCAAGAGGCCACTGGTGATCAGTGAGTTTACAGCATCACAAAGTACAAAGAAAGAGGGAGGAATCACCAGTTTCCAGGAAAGTGAGCTCTTTGGGAAATAAAATTGACATTGATTTTGAAAAGGAGAGAAAGTGCCATTCGTTCAAGGAAAATCACAGATCATGAGGCTGAGAAGGATCCCACCAGTACATCTCAGTTAATTGTTTTGTTTGTGGGGCCCTGTACTGAAACCATCCCAGAAAAGATGCTCTTCTCAAGCTTATTATTAAGTCTCTCCAGCGTAAGTCACAAATGACTTGATTATTTTGGCTGCTTCCTTGACTAGTATACTCATTAATTTTTTCTCAAACATAAAAAATGAAAACCTAGGCCTAAATGTCCTTTGAAGTCAAGAAAAAACATACACGAGAGGGAAGACACTGTGATTTCAAAAACCTTAAATGCACTTTTCCCCCTTCAAATTCATACATAATACATTATTAGTCTTAAAAATGATCAAGGTTTTATAGCAACAGACAAAAACTGTCAAGGTAAAATATCAAATTGAACACGTTAAAACCACATATTTTCACCTCCAAAAGAAGAAACAAATTTATGTAAAATTTCTTATTTTTAATGTGTACATCAAACATCTCTCAAGGCAGTTCTAGTCTAGCTTCCAACTTGAATATTTATTTTTACATACATCAGATGTTACAAAATTCCCTACACTTCTACATTTGCTGATAGCTATTAAAATGATGAGAGAGTTGGAAAGAATTATAGCCAATTCCTGGTGAGCAGAGCTGCCTTTAAAGAGAAGGTACAGAGGCTCTGTAGAGTTCAGACTTCAGGTCATTAGGAAGGGAAAGGAACATGTGGATGGTCGCCCAGAAGAGTTCTTCCCGGTTAAAGGGCCTCGTGTTTTCAAAGTACAGATCACTGGAGCATAACTATAGTAACTCAGTAAAGTAAAAGGAATTACGAATGTACCAAGAAGTTTAAGTGAGCAAATCAAAATTGGTATAAATTTGGGTGAAAAACTAAAGCAGTGAAGGTTCCAGCATTTTAGAGATGGGTGGCAGTAACAATTCTCTGTACTGGAAATCCACTTTCCTAGGGCAATTTGCCAGGAAATTTAAAAACATCTCATTTATATGGTAAATAAATTTACACAGGAAAAACTCTTTTTGTAGCAGCCCAGATGATTGTAAATGAAAGCCCAAAAAGTTAACTGATGACTGGAAATTAGCATGGGTTACCGGTGGTAGATGGCCCTGTTCTGCAACCGCATCGGTGACACTGCATGACCTCAACCTTGAGGAGGGTTCTCTTTGCTGGAAGGAGAGGAAAAGACAGGAAGCATCAAGAAATATATTCTTAAAAGCAACTTTCATTGGTTTAACAAATACATCACTCAACCATATTCACCGCTCTTCGATATTAGAAGGTAATTAAACGAAACATCTTTTCAGAGCAAGGACAGTCATCCTTGAAAAAGTCATCTTCCACTTTAATTTTCAGTTAAGCAGACTGGAATTTTGATTGGTCCTCAGAATTAATGGCAAAAATAAGAGGAGACCAAAACTTTCGGAAGGAGACTCAACAGGACCCTGCAACACTCTAATGCTGCTTTACCAACAGGAAGAAGCTAGCAGTCTTGTAGTTTGCTTTAAGATGCACCCGCCAGGTAAATTTTAATGTGATGTGAATAGAGGGAAAGAGAGGAAGAAATAGTGATATGTGGCTACCCACATTTATTGATTATTACAATTGACAAAGAGTCAGTTGCATCCTATATTCAGAGGAGCTCAGACATCATCTTGGCCTACTTCTGAAAGATCTGGTATTTATAATTTTAGCTGCTGCTGCTTCTTTTTTTCTTGAGACCGAGTCTTGTTCTACTGCCCAGGCTGGAGTGCAGTGGCGTGATCTCAGCTCACTGCAACCTCTGCCTCCCAGGTTCCAGCGATTCTCCTGTCTCAGCCTCCTGAGTAGCTGGGACTACAAGCCCCCGCCATTACACTCGGCTAATTTTTTATATTTTTAGTAGAGATGGGTTTCCCCATATAGGTCAGGCTGGTCTCGACCTCCTGACCTCAGGTGATTCACGCACCTCGGCCTCCCAAAGTACTGGGATTATAGGTGTGAGCCTCCATGCTCAGCCAATTTCAGCTTCTAAGCGGACTTCAAGTAGTAATGACAGGAATAATCAAAAATAGTGAGATCAAGCTAAAATAAAAAAAGATGCAGTGCGTAGTGTCTAATATTCCTCTCACTTGTTTGTATTAGTCTATGTGGTTAAATGAAGCCTAACTGACAGGAATGAAGATTAGCAGCAGGTCACACACAGAAGCCAGAGTCTCCTTATCAGCAAGTTTATCCATGGTATCAATTTCTAGTATTCACTCATTTTTAATATTTTGTGATAAGTAAATGGTACAAGAAGACTCTGCGGTAGGGATGGGGGACAATTCACATCTTTCCACACTGGTTACTGTGAAAGAATCAGTCTTTAATAAAAGCGTCACTGTTGCTCAGGCTGGAGTGCAGTGGCGTGATCTTGGCTCACTGCAACCTCTGCCTCCCGCGTTCAAGAAATTTTTGTGCCTCGGCCTCCTGAGTAGCTGGAACTACAGGGGCACCCCACCACACTCAGCTAAGTTTTGCATTTTTAGTAGAGACAGGGTTTCACCATGTTGGCCAGGCTGGTCTTGAACTCCTGACCTCAGGTGATCTGCCTGCTTCAGCCTCTCAAAGTGCTGGCACTACAAGCATGAGCCACTGCGCCCAAAGCTCAAGTTCTTGCCCTTGAATACAGAGTAATCCCGATAAGCAAATATCCTATTTGACTCTCATTTAACAGTGAACACGATGTGAAAATAATACGATGTTGTATTTGGGTCTTAAGGATATTTCATGCATCTAGAATAATTAAATGCAGGAGCTCCCCATTCAAAGAACTACAATTGCTAACTTACTACTAATGCTGAAGAAAATTATGATGTTTACTTGGTTTACTAAAGCTGTGTTACTGCCATGGATTCTGTGGTACCTCCTTGGTTTTACAGATTTTAAAAACAGGGCTTCATTGTTTATGTTGTTTCTATAAGAACAGTTTTACCAATTCAAATATCCCATATATATGCAATCTCTTTTATCCTGTCCATTTAGTACTACATTTTCATCTTGGCGACACATCTCTTTTTGAAAAAGTCACAGAATTTTAATGTGAAATCACATTAACTGAATGACAAATGCAATTCATGTAATAGAGGCCTATAGTGTCTTTTAAAATAAAAACACCATAATCAAAAGTAACAATTTGTGAGTACTTACTTGCTTTTACATTGCATGCAGTGCTATCATTTCTGTTGGTTATGGTCACAGTAATGATTACTTTGTTTAGGATGCTATTTTCAGTGGAGTGACTATCATCATCTACTATTGCACACCTTTTTTTTTTGAGATGGAGCCTCGCTCTGTTGCCCAGGCTGGAGTGCAGTGGCTAGATCTCAGCTCACTGTAAGCTCCGCCTCCCAGGTTTACGCCATTCTTCTGCCTCAGCCTCCCGGGTAGCTGGGACTACAGGCACCTGCCACCTCACCTGCCTAGTTTTTTGTATTTTTTAGTACAGACGGGGTTTCACCGTGTTAGCCAGGATGGTCTCGATCTCCTGACCTCGTGATCCGCCCGTCTCGGCCTCCCAAAGTGCTGGGATTACAGCCTTGAGCCACCGCGCCCAGCCTTATTGCACACCTTTAAGTTCAGTTTCTTGAGAAACACTGAGACTTCATTTGCTCTTAATTCTAAGCATAAGCAGGGATTTTCTATGGGTTATTTCTGCACAGTTTTGTATTGTCAAACATGGAAGTCTTTGGGACTGATTCCATTGGGCTCAGGCATTAAGCCCATCTGAAGCTTCTAGAAAGTATGTTTCTGATGGTGGAGAGCCCAAGCTAAAATGCTACCTTGATGACAGTGCCACAATTTCACAACCTTTCTCAAGGTTCATATTCTGGGACTTAGGAGATGTCTTCTATCTCCCATTCAAACCTTGTTTTGGATGAGCCACTTAAGCATCATGCCCTTATTAGTGAAATTAGAATGATAAATCCTGAAGAATATGACTTAAGAGGACTGATTAGGCCTGATGGCTTTTAACTGTTACTGTGAAATACTACCTTTGTGATAAAGGTACTATTTTCATGAGCCTTTTGGCTGGGAAAGGAATTCTACAAGGTCAAAGCTAATAATTACAGACATCATGAAGTTTTACTTCTTTGCGTTCTTTATAAACCAAGAAAGTGTTAGTGGTATAGGGGTGAGCAAAGCTGCCTTCCAAATCAAGAAAGATTCTCACCTGCTTGGGCTAATTTTAGTGTAGCCCTGCTTCTCCTAGGGAAGGAGGAACTTTGGAAAATGTCAGAGTTAGCTGGGAGCTGGAAGACCCTTGGTCACTATTTACATAAGAGATTCTCCTAAAGCAACAAAAAACAATAAAACATTGCTCAGCTTTTCTTTCAAACAAGGCCACTACTTACAACCAAAGAGCTGAACTGTTCCCCATTGGAATCTGGAGTGATCTGAAGCCTTCTGCTCAGTTCCTCTGACAACTCCTGAGGGCTGGTCCGAGATCCTGGGGAGGCCGGTGGTGGGGGCAGAGCCAGACCGAGAGAGTCTCCAGCGATATTCACTTCCTCTGAAATGGTCTCCCAAGGCTTTCAGAGAAAGAGACACTGGGGTAAATGCTAGGAACTGGGGATCCACCCAGCTCCCCAACAAAGCTATGTAACAACAATAGCCATGGTGGTAACTACAATTAACACCTACTAAGTGCCTCTCATGAGGGACACAACCTTCACAATCATCATGAGGAAGATATGACTCCTCCCCCAATTAACAGATGAGGAAACTGAGGCACAGAGAATAACTTGCCCAAGGTAACAGCTAGCAAGTTGTAGGGCCATGATGTGAATCAAAGAGGCATGGTTTCAGACAGAGGCTGTGCTCTTACCCACTTTATAACACTGCCTCTCTGAACAGTGGCTGATTTCCAGCACTTGTTACTATATGTGTGGGCAAAAAACCAAACACACACACATGCTTCTCTGGAGTTTACAAACAATTGTCATGGATTTTCTTTACTTTTAACCACTGAGGATTCACCATGACAGCAGTATAGAAGCTATATGCTGTAATTAAACAATGGTATAAAATAACTTAGAGTGAACGTATTATGGAATCATTACTTTTGCTTTTCCAAGTTGAATCACTGCATTGTGAATGACCTTCCTAACACAATGTCTAAGAAGAATGGATTTTTAGTACATAAACAGAGCTGATAAGACAACATGAAAGATTATGGCTAATCTGTTGTTTATTTCATAACGTTTTAAGTAACATACTGTAACTATTTAAAGGGAAAATTATACATTTCTATTCACCTAAATTTATATTTTCATGGTAACAAATCTCTTTCAAGTGTCAAAGTGACTCAATAAAAATATGCATATGATACTCAAACAAGTTACAGGGCTCATTCGATAGCTCAACTATGATAAAAACAAGTTGTCATTTAATGAGACATGGTTAGACCCTGGTGAAAAATAAATTACAAAGTAAAAATATCTTAAGATTTTCATACTGAAAAATAATGTGGGCTGGACGCAGTGGCTCACACCAGCACTTTGGAAGGCCGAGGTGGGTGGATTATGAGGTCAGGAGTTCAAGACCAGCCTGGCCAACATGGTGAAACCCCGTCTCTACAAAAAATACAAAAAAAAAAAAAAAAAAAAAAAAGAAAAAAAATTAGCCAGTGTGATGGCATGTGCCTGTAATCCCAGCACTTCGGGAGGCTAAGGCAGCGAGCGGATCACAAGGTCAGGAGATTGAGACCATCCTGGTCAACATGGTGAAACCCATATCTACTACAAATACAAAAACTAGCCAGGTATGGTGGTGTGTGCCTGTAATACCAGCTACTCAGGAGGCTGAGGCAGGAGAATTGCTTGAATCCAGGAGGCAGAGCTTGCAGTGAGCTGAGATTGCACCACTGCACTCCAGCCTGGGAGACAGAGCAAGACACTGTCTTGAAAAAAAAAATAATAAAAATAATGTTATTTCCATTTCTATCAATATAGAACTACATATCCTTGTCAAATACGACTTTTATAGTCACTTTCAAGTTAATTAATGTCCAGCTGGTAATTAATTCACTGCGTCACTGTAATCTTTACATTCTCAATAATGTTTACTGAGAGAAGAAACTATGATATAAAATCAAGCTGGAGAACATGGGAAGAAGGAGCTGCCGGGCTTTGCAGCATTCTGGTGACATCGTACCTCGGGGACATCCCCGCCCTCAGAGGGCTCGGGCTCCAAGTCCTCACTGATATGCCTGCGGGAGCGGAAGCGACGGTGCGCTGCCTCCTGGTTGATCTGTCTGATGTTATTGTCCGACTCGGAGGACACGTCCCTGAGCACGCGGGAAAGGGGGAAGGAGAAGAAGAGAAGCGGTTGAGATCGGGCCCTTCATGACAGTCCAATGCTCATGGAGGGCCAGATGCCCACTGAAGTGTCAGCATCAAACACTGACGACTTAGCTGGTCATCCAATGTGAGAATTCTCCCACCATATCACGGCTAAAATAGGTTAAGGTTCATTGCAATCAAATACATGCAGTTTTAAAATGCATTAGTCACACCGTTCTGAGCATCTTTCAGGTATATATTTCAAAATATACCTTAGTGTTTAATAAAAAACAGAAATCAAAGTCCTCCGCCCATATGCCAAAGTGACAAGTCAGGCCTCTGGGAGCAGAGGTGACAGGTGAGTTCACACAGCAGCTGGGCAGTCCCAATCCTTCTAGAAATCCAGCAATCATAAGGCAGCTACTTTTGGTCACCAGCAATTTGACCAAAGACTACAAAAGGTACAAATTCAAAGCTGTCATCTGGAGGGAAGTATACCTGATCCAACATGAATTTTTTTCAGCTGCTTTCTAGCTCATTTTGACAGAATCTCAAAATCGTGACACTGCATTTCCCCCCTTTACCTGCATTTCCCCCCTTTACCCTACTTTAAAAATCCTAATAACATCAGGAGATAACCTCTCTAGTCAGCCGGGGTCTGAACACTGCAACATCATACCCTATTTTTTGTCACGTGATGCTCTCAATTCAGGATCTAAAAGTTTTGATTTAATTTGGAAAACTTTTTTGGGCTGGGCGTGGTGGCTCATGCCTGTAATGCCAGCACTTTGGGAGGCCAAGGCGGGTGAATCCCTTGAGGTCAGGAGCTCAAGACGCACCTGGCCAACATGGTGAAACCCCGTCTCTACTAAAAATACAACAATTAGCCGAGTGTGGTGGTGTGTGCCTGTAGTCTCCGCTACTCAGGAGGCTGAGGAAGGAGAATCACCTGAGCCCGGGAGGTGGAGGTTGCAATGAGCTGAGATTGCATCACTGTACTCCAGCCAGGGCAGCAGAGTGCGACTCCTTCTCAAAAAAAAAAAAACCACACAAACTTTTTTTTTTGCGGTAAATTATAGGCAATCATAATCATACTTTGGGGGAAAATACTAGTTAGAGGCTTTTAGTGTACAAGTTTAAATGCCAAAAAGTTTTCCAGGGAAAACTCTCACAGACACTTTCAATAAGACAGTATATCCCATTAACAAAAATTATGTCACAAGTTAGTATCTCAAAAGTTGAAATCTTTATTTCAGACTAATTGAAATATACTACTTATCAAGAACACTCATTATAGACTCTTTCTAAAACACAAATTTTAAAGTTTTCTCACACATTCTGAAATGAACTTATACTATATCCCAATAAAGAGCCTGCCAGCAGAGGTTGTGGTGGAAACTCTTGTTCCTTAACTAACTTTCCTCTTGCCTTCTAGAAGTCATGCCCGTTGGAAGCAGGCGCTCCTCAGGTTCTGCCAAGTCCTGCTGTGTCCTTTCTGGCTCAGCCTCTCCCTTTGACATTGCTGCCTCACTGATAGGGCAGTTACGCCTCTGCCTTCTCCCAAAACTACATGTGAACCCGAACTTGGATTCAGAGCTGCATTTTTCGGCCGGGCACGGTGGCCCACACCTGTAATCCTAGCACTTTGGGAGGCTTTGTCTTGGCTGCTAGGCAGCTCAGGTGAGCGGAGTTTGAGATCAGCTTGACCAACATGGTGAAACTTCCCATCTTTATAAAAATACAAACATTAGCCGGGCATGGTGGTGGGCGCCTGGAATCCCAGCTACTCAGGAGGCCGAGGCAGGAGAATCGCTTGAATCTGGGAGGTGGAGGTTGCAGTGAGCTGAGATGGCACCACTGCGGGTGATAGACTGAGACTCTGTCTCAAACAAACAACAACAGAAAAAGAACTGCATTTTTCCCTTGTTGCTCTAGACTAGTGAAGAGCCAGCAAGTTATACCTTTTGTTTTAGTTTCTGGGACACTGTCACCAAAGATGGTTTCTCTTTTAAACCCCTTTTTGAGGTCTTGTCAACACACTAAAAAGCTGTTCATGTTTAATGTACACCCCTTGATGAGTGTGGGGACATGTATACACCTGTGGAGCCATCAAAAAAATAGTATATATTTAAAAATGTAGGAAGTGTTTTCTCCAGAATTCCCTCATTAGTTTCACAACTCAGTGAGGTAGAGAAAGTAGCAATTCTCCCCATTTGTCCCCAAAATACAAACTCCAATTTGCATGATCCTTATTTATGAAGTTGAATATTTTTCCATATATGTATTAGCTGTCAGGATTTTTCCCTTTGTGAGTTGCTCCTAGCCACTTTTCTGCAGAGGTCGCATGAGGACCTACCTTTTCAGGTACTTCTTTCTCATGCTGTTGAGCAAAGGTAGATAATGGTGCTTTGCTTAGGATATTGCTGCCAAGATTCTTCTAGTCACTACATGTAACCAAGCCCAAGGTGGGTCCAAATTCGTTTTTACTACAAATAGCTACGATGGATTACAACAATTCTAATAGCTATGGGCATGAATCAAAAGGAAATAGTAAGCAATAATAAAAAAAACAAAAAGAATCCACCAAACTATTTCCATGGGAAAAAATTTTAACAAAAGATAGTTCAGCATTACGCAGCTGCTCTGATATTTTTGCTGTCCTGAGACTATTGTGCTGTCTTGAGCAAATGCCCACGCTGGGTCGTCTAAAGTTGATCACAAATGGCTGATATTCACGAGAACCCACCTGAGGGCTCAGGGAAGACAGCTATTTGTTGTTCCAGATTCTGTAAGCTTTATCTCTAAATTAAACAACACCTAGACCAGAAGACTTGGCCACCCTCCCCAACCACAGTCATATGTAGAGTATCTTTGCAATTTCTAAAGATAAAAGGTTTTTAAGAACATGATACCTCATACTGCTTGTTGTCTAAAATGTATTATTAGCCAATTTCTTTCAGAGTTCGAGTAGACAAGAAAATTATACTACCCTGTAGACTTGCTTTTATTACATACTGAAAGTTATATAGTTCATCGATAATTTCCTCCTTGTCTTGGCTGCTAGGCAGCTCATAATTTCTAGGATAAAATTCCTTTTCCTTAAGACTTTGTTTTTGCCCTTTGATGTATTATCAATAGACTTAGATCTTGCTATATAAAATGATTTAAAAACAAGCTGCTACAAAACCATTTTTAAAGTTCATGAGTTTTAACCAGTGTTTATTTGCTATCAATCAAACCGCAAATTGCTGAGGGAACAAAACAAGAATTGGTTTACTGCATCCCTGAGGCTGGTTAGGGATTAAAATACACAGTAATTACTAATTCTGATTTTGCAACTCTGCCATGTGTTTCTGATTATATTAAGAAGGTAACATTTCCTTAAAAAAAGAAAAAGTTTTTTTCTGAGGTTTCCAAATCAACACTCTGAAGAGAGTAAAAATCCAAAAACTTAGAGGAAACAGAAAATTGCAAAGCCAATTTGCTTGCTGGTTCTGTTCTGGGTCAGTTGGGAGAGAAACGTGAAGAAGAAAACAATATAATCAACAAATGTAAGATAGGTCTAAGAAAAACAACCTCTGCTTTGTATTTCAGAAATTGACATAAAAGAATACATAGAAAATAAATCAGCTCACATTGAAAATAGCAGCATGTGACTCAAAGGCAATTGCTTACAATATACAAGGTCTGACTGCTCTTGCATGCTTTACATAAATGGAGAGGAACCTCGTACCACACCACCATCTGCTCTTATTGACATATGATTTATTTCCCAGCCTTGTCCCAGAGGGCCGCCATATTTGTGTCTAGCTGTGCATGTGCACGTGTTCCCGACCATCACACGGTACTCACATCAGGCTTGGTCGGTGCCACTGAGTGGTCCGGTTGTTGTGGTTGACATAGTAAGTTCGGCCTAAATTGTCCACTTTTTCTTCCCACCCGGGAGGCAGAGGAGGAGGAGGAAGTTCCTCTTGGTGCTGAGAAGCCGAGTCATTTGAGTCAACAACTTCCCATCCATGCTGTGGAATAAAGTGAGAGGGATGATTATGAAGTTGGTTCTTCGGCTGTGAGGAAGAGGTCATCACAAGGGCAGCAAGGAGAAGCCCTGTGTGCCCTTCTCCTTGCTCTGGGGCTCTCTGGCTCCAGCCATGGCTTCGGGGACACATTTGAGTAAATTCCCAGTTGAAGGCCAAAAAAAAAAAAAAAAAAAAAAAAAATCAATTCTAGAAACACCTCAAAAATCTTTTGAGTAATGGCCAATTAATTGTGCTGCCCTCTAAGATGACTACATTGCAGGACAACATGATTTGGATCTGCACAGCTGGTGACACTACTTAAGTCACATCATACTCTTCCTATATGTCATGTTTGTTATTTTGACTTGAGGGCCTCCAAGGCTGTACAAAGCCCTGCCAATGATGCGGGTCACATTACAGCTGTCATCTTTTCAACACCTCCATGAGGTAAAGGGAGCAGGGAAGATGAGCTGCGCTGCACCTGTGTTCTAACAGAAATCATGGCGCAGGGGACCAGAGGCCCGGAGCCCTGTTGCTCCCCAGGGAGGCGGGCTTTGAGAGAGAAGCCTCCTCTTTGCATCCCGAACAACCGCAGGAGCCAGGAGTCTGAAAGCTGCCGCTTTCTACTCAGGCCCTCTACACTGGCTGTGTCCACACCAATGGGTTTCATGGTACCAAAATTCGAGTTCCATTTTTACAGCACATATTTTAGGCATTACGTATTTGCTTCCTAACATCCTCTGCTAAAATCACTGGAAAATTAAGTAATTCACTGGTTACTGCAGTTGGAAGGCAAGAAGAGTGCAAAAAATTCCTTGGATTTGAGATGAAAATCTGTTGACGTGCTTAAGAAATGTTAACATTCATAAATTTCTACCACCCACACTATTCCTCTTCATGTATATATAGAGATGAAGGCTTGGAAATGAAATAATGCCTGGAAATATGATCGCTGAGGCGGAGGGGTGTTCGGGTAACTTCTCCACCACACAGTATTCACATATCACATACATGCAACAGCTGCAAACAGATGTGAGAGTAAGCCCTAGAGAGGTCTCATTTAATGGACACTTTGAGAATATGAGAATTTGTCTAACAAAACAGCACTGTCCGAGGCGTGTGCTGAAAAGGTACGCTAGGACCCACAGCATTAGTCTGTGACAAGGTAAATACGGGCAGCTCTGTCGGCAAGGAAAAAAGGGACATCCTCTGGTCAGCTCATTCCAGAATGGCATTTCTAGAGGAGGGTTTTTCTACTGCAGGCTGTCACCTGTGGCCAAATGAGTAAGAAACTTGGAAAAAAGTGATTTTCTGAATTCCTTCACCCACTTTGAAGTGACTTCAATGGCTAAAAGGAATTTACAAAGAGCTGCAAGTCCACAGCAATAACAGAATTCAATGTGTGAGGAGACTTCCACGGAGCTGGGGGGCTAACATTGGGGAATGGGCATGGTATTGTCTAAAGAGAAATCTCTCCGAAGATTCGTGCTGTAACACAAAAAGTTCATCTTTAACCCAAACAAATAAATGCACTGGTAGACTATCAATGACTAATTTGCGGACATATGTACTTTTTTTATATTTAAGCTTTCTAAACTTTTATTTCCTTCAATTATAAAGTTTGAAAGCAAAACATGAATATGATCTCAAGGCAAGGAGAGAGGCCTGACACCATCCACATACCTCCATGTCGTCCCTCTGGTCGCTGTTTTCTTCATCTTGACCTCCATTTTTCGGCATATAGGCCATTTTCAGTCGCAAAAATCCCTTAACTCGAGACTTATGACTGAATGCATAACGGAAGAAAATTGGTAAGAAGGGGTGTGACTTGAAAGGCTACACTTAAAATCGTCTTCAGCAACAGCCAACCACCACAGCACGCAGGGCAGGCATCCCCACCCACCCATACCCACAGCACGCAGGGCAGGCATCCCCACCTATACCCACAGCACGCAGGGCAGGCATCCCCACCTATACCCACAGCACGCAGGGCAGGCATCCCCACCCACCCATACCCACAGCACGCAGGGCAGGCATCCCCACCCACCCATACCCACAGCACGCAGGGCAGGCATCCCCACCTATACCCACAGCACGCAGGGCAGGCATCCCCACCTATACCCACAGCATGCAGGGCAGGCATCCCCACCCACCCATACCCACAGCACGCAGGGCAGGCATCCCCACCACCCATACCCACAAGCCTCACCTTCTTGGTCTGAGGAGAAAGTCCTTAAACGTATAGGGTCGCTCCATGGTTGGATCTTCGGTCTGTGGGGAAAAAACAATAAATTAAGTTTCAATATTCCCGATAACTTCATGTTTTAGATACACCTAACTGGATCACAGAGAATATATTTTGGATTTTAGAATGTGGCACCACTGAATGTGGTTCTTCACCTGGTACCTGACAGTCCACGGAACTGATCTACTGGAGATCCACTAGATGTCACTATCCACACCGGGTTTTAGAAGCCAGCCCCAGCCACAGACAAATGACAAAATTATAGCTGTCATTGCCAAGTATAATTTCTAACTGCAGGGTGTGGCCTCAGTCGCACAGAGCTGATTAACTTCGGAGAACCAGCGGTCACTGATGGGTACCCTGCTATATGCCTGTGACTCGAGACACATACGAGTGGAGTAAACAGAAGAATATACAAGATTTAATCTTTGAGGGCAACTTTGTTTTTTGCATTAAAATCTCACATCATCAGCCTAAGAGAACTGAAAGACTATCTCCTGCACAGAGATCACCCCAGGAAGCAGCACCAATCGACCTTTGTGCCAGGCAATATTCTTGGCACAAAGGTCGATTGGTGCTGAGGTTTAGTTCATGAGGCTATGAGTACAAGTAGGGTATTTGTTCATTTTTAAAGAAATCGGTGTTCATTTGATTGTGCGAAGTTGGTTGGCCTACCAAAGCAGGAAACTGGAAAAATAAGTGTGACTATTTCATTAATCTTAAAATACTATATATGCAGTAAAACCTCAAATACCTAGACCCTTCAATTAAACACAATTTCAAATACTTTTATAGTAAGATTATAGTAAGAGATAAACCACAGTCCAGTGATTTACTGTATCAGGTTTGTGTGTGCATGCATGCACACATGTGTATGTACGTATGCGCTTCTATTTGAAATGTTATCTGTTTATGTCATTCTCTGCTTTAAACTCTCAATGGGTTCCTACTCCTCTCATAATAAACTGGAAATTCTTTCCTGTGACCTAGAAGGCCAACTATAATCTGGCTTTGAATGACCTTTAACCTCATTGGGAACCAGTCTCTCTCTTCCTTCCTTGTACTCCCAACCATCCTGTCCTCATCTGCCATGGATGCAGATTGTATGTCCTGCAGAAGGGCCGATGCACAGGCAGGTCCCTCTGCTGGACAACTCTGACTCCAGATGGCATGGCTGTTTCCTCTTGGCATCCAAGTAGGAGATCCCAGGTCACATCCTCAGAGTTCCCACCATCAGCCACCCTTATCACCCCCCTAGCCTATTGTCCTGCTGTAGCTTCCTCATATCACTGTCTGAAAGTGCGTGTTCATTTGTTGACGTATTAGTTTATCATCCATCACTTCCAGAATGTGAGCCCATGAGAACAGAGACTTGAATTTGCTCACCATTGGATCGTTGGTGCCAAGAATATTGCCTGGCACAAAGTAGGTACTCATGTAAGCACTCAGTTCAACTGATCTGTAGTAAACTACGGAGGTTCTCAAAATTCACTATCGTTGAATGAAGTAAATTATATTTTCTAGACTGTTCTTATGAGGCAGTAATAAGCATACATTTTGAAAATATTTTCTACCAAAAGGTTTGTAAATATATATAAGGAAATAAATGGAAAATTTATTAAGAAAACTATTGCTGGTTTTCCTTCCTTTTTTCATTTATTTAGCCAACATTTATTTATTTAATTTAGAGACAGGTCATCTTCTGCTGTCCAGGCTGGAATACAGGGGCACAATCACAGCTCACTGCAGCCTTGACCTCCTGGGCTCAAGTGATCCTCCCACCTCAGCCTCCGAAGTAGCTGGGACCACAGGTGTGTGTACTCTGCCTGGCTAATATTTTTATTTTTTATAGACATGGGGGTCTTCCTATGTTGCCCAGGCTGGTCTCAAACTCCTGAGCTCAAAAAAATCCTCCTGCCTTGGCCTCCCAAAGTGCTGGGATTACAGGTATAAGCCACCATGCCCTGTCAACCAATGAATAATTTGAGAGCAATATTATGTGAATGACATGTGGATACAACATGGTATACCAGCCCTTATGGTTACAATTACAAGGGAAGAGCCATTGTGTCAACAATCCACTAGAAGCTAAGGCAGAACAAATTCACTGACATAGAGAGGTGACATTCTGTGAGACTTGGGGTACAGTGAAGATGCTGACTCTGACTTGGAAATCAAAATGATTTTGGATGTGGAGTCAGATACAGGGTGACGGGAAGGCTTTGAGAGGTGGAGAATTGGGAGAAAGAACTGTTTAAATATAGGAAATCAAACAGTATGACAAAGCCTACAGGATCACCAGTGGGCATGAGCCATCTAAGAGCAGCAGAGAACATGCAAGAGAGTGAAGAGGGAAAAACCATGGAGCTTGGAGGGACTCTGAACGTGAGTCTGTCCATGCCCTGTGCAGCTTGAATGACTGATGCCACACAGGTCAAAAGGCAGATATCCCAGGTTTGCGTCCTGGCTTTGTTACTTACAGAGCCGAGTGGCTAAGGGCAAGTTCCTTACCTCTCTTCGCCTCAGTGTCCTCATCTATAAAATGGGGCTGTAACCGTATCTTACAGGGCTGTTGTGAGGATCAAACCAATCAACTGAGTTGGTTTCTATAAAGTTCTCAAGGGCACCTGGCACACTCAGCAAACACTGGCCATGTTCACTGGCCAATTCTACATGTTCATGTCACTTGTCAGTACTGCCAACTCAATGCCAAGCAGTAACAGTTCGGGCATTAAAAATGAAAGTTCACCTTCATGGAAATTCTCTAGCCTGAATTAGAAGATGATCTTATAGATAACTACAAGATTCTTCTTGGCATTCATCCAGGTTCCAACCTGATCCTGTTCCCTGGAGCAGAGGCGAGTGGAGATTCCCAGGATGGCACTGAGGGTGCTCCTGGGGGAAAGCCATCTTCAACAGACTGCTGCAAACAGTGCTATTGGCCCCAATAGCCACAATGTTGCCCCTGTTCCAGGGTAAAAGCACTCAGAAGAAACTCTGGATACACAGTACTTTCATCTTGAAAGAGAGTAGTTGCTTTCAGCCTAGGTGTACTCACTATGGAATGGAGTGAAATAAAGGATTCTGCAGGCAAACGGAAGGAGAGAGCCCTGCGGGTCCCTAGACTCAAAACCTGGATGCAACCACCGCAAGCATGTAAGCCTTGGGCGAATCCACCCCATGCCCACATCCTTGACCACACCACAGGCTCACAATGATGCTGGACACCCAGGGTCAGATCCAGCACCACCAATGACCTGCTTATTGCTGGGCAAGTCCCCTCCCTCTATGGGCCCAGGCTTTTTCACCTGGAATATACTGGGAGCGAATCAGTGTCTCTTGAGTCCCTCCTAACTCCATGACTTTGAATTCTGTACTCATGAGAGGGAACCATCAGCCTGCTACCTGCTACCAGCCATAAACTTATACAAGGGGGGTAAAAGGATGTTGATCAGCTGAGCTACCTTCAAGCACAGGCAGGGCATCAAATAATACCACCACCCTGAAAACGCCTCATCTATGAAAATTTAAATTCCTGAGTGAGCCATGGTTGTCTTAAGTGGCACATGACTGGGATTTAGAAATCTTAATGTTTTAAAATAGCTCTCTTTGCCCCACTGCCTTTCCCAGGGACAAAGATATTTTGTGGCTGGGCAAAGGTGGGTTGCTGAGGGCTCCAGGGGAAGGGGAGACAGAGCTGACAAGTCAAGAGGCAGGTGCAACAGACAGACACCTGCCAGAAATCTCACTCTGTGTTAATACAGATCTCGCAGTTCTCTTTACCTCTAAATAACTAATAGATACAAGTTATCAAATATCATATGAACTTTTAGGCAACGATGCACTGAATGTAACAGACAAATGTGAAAACGGTAGTTGAAAAAAGTCAACGATGGTACAATTAAAGCTAAGTTTGCTCTTGGTCTCTCAATGTAAAAGCAAAAGGAGAGCTTTCTCTGTCTCCAAGGCTGGAGTGCAGTGGTACAACCATGGCTCAGTGTAGTAATGACCTCCCATGCTCAAGTGATCCTCCCACCTCAACCTTCCAAACAGTTGGGACAACAGGCATGTGCCACCAGGCTGGGTTAATCTTTAAGTTTCTCTAGAGAGACAGGGTCTTGCCATGTTGCCCAGGCTGGTCTCGAACTCCTGCCTTGGGCTCCCAAAGTGCTGGGATTACAGGCAGGAGCCACTTCGCCTGGTCTGCCTATTTCCTTTTCTCTAAACTTTGGTGGTTTTGACAAATTTTGAATCTGCAGACTGTAAATAATCCACCTTGACAATGGTCATATACTAATCAAGAACATAGCATCCATAATTCACTCCACAAAATACTCGTATGCTCCCACCCTCTCCACTCACACTTGTGTGCTATCACACAAAAAAGAATGCCACTGTAATTTCCCGATGAGCGTCCTCTACACATGACCAAACACACACACGAGAATACTTGAAATACCGGATTCAAAAGCCACGTGCATTCAGAACATGCTACTTGGGTTCTACCGCCACATGAATAAATAATATACCTTCACACCTCTCCTTTTGTTTTCTTTGTGGTCCATCTCCCTGACTGTAGTTGGCTGCAAACAGCTAGTGAGTTTTAAGTATGGAGGTGAAGCACTCCACTGCAAGTTACCCTCTGGGCACACGAATAACTAGAGGCACTCGGTCCTCTCTGGCATTCACGGCTCTACCCTCTGTAATCTATTCCCGCCTTGCACCTCCGCACTGCTTCCTTCTTTGGAGGCTCACTGACGCTGCCTCCACTCAGAATCCAAAGCTAAACTATTCTTTCTGCTGACTTGGTCTCGGAGGACAAACCTTTTTCTATTTTCTGGGAGCCCTGCTCAACCTTTTAACACCAAGCACCACTCACTCACTCAAACAAGAGCTTGTTGGAGCAAGGTTTTTAAACATGTCACTTTTGCCTCTTGGAGAATATTAGAATATGTGCCTCTCAGAAAATAATTTCCCTTGGCTAAGATGTGGTTTTTACATTAGGGAAAGGGTCGCTGGAGGTGTCCAGAGAAGAGCTGGCCCATCAACCAACACTGTCCAAAAGTGTGAGAGGATCACAGCTTCAGTTTGAAGAACATACACAGAACACCTCTCAATGTAGAAGTATGTGACGCCTTTCCTCACAAAAGGTGAAATAGTCACGTTCTCCTAATGTGACCTGAAAAGAATAGTCAGGTTTCTGATGGCTCATGGAATAGGTCTCACGCAGAAGCCCCATGCAGGCCCCTCCCGTAGCACCCTGGAGCTTCAGATTTTTATAAAGAAACAAACAAGCTATTTTAAGAATATCACTTTCACTTCCAGTCCTTTGGAACCTTGCAACCTTTCTTCCTTAACAGCTCCCCTGAGTGAGTAAGAGTCAATTACTTGCTATCACCTTCCTTCACAACACATCTTCAAAGCTTCCTTGGTAAGATACAATCTTTCCTGGTATTTAACATATGGAAACAGCCATAATTTCCACACAGCAGGAAGCTTAATGCTAGGGCGTTAAGTCACTTTAGTTTATAGACTAGTTATGCTACTTGCTCACACAAAGCATTTAAAAAAATAACACAATGCCCTTGTAAGGCAGAAACATTCGCCTTTCCTCTCTCAGCTGCTACTTCTATCACGCCATGCTGCCCAGGGAGGAAGGCCAGGAGGAAGGCTGGGACAAGCTGGAAAACTGAAGCTGGAATAGGAGCTAGGGATCCACCTTTCTCCAGGTCCTACCCCTACATTCTGTCTGCCCGGCCTCCTGTTTCGGGTGACAGCTCTCATGCCCGTCACTAGTCAACAGCCTCGACTGCTCTGCTACTTGGAGCAGAGAGAAATGGCAGCGCCACACATGCTAACTCAGTGCGTGTTCCAGCGAGGGTGGGGTGTTCCCAGCTGACAAGTTCACTCAGAATGAACAGGCTCTTCTTTTGTCTCCATGCTGACTGAGAAAGCCAGACACCAAAATCTGGGAAATGCTATTATGGCTTGTGCAGAGGTATCCAAGAGAAACGGCATGCGCAGTTCCAGACAAAGAGCGCAAACATCTGATGGGACCCGGAGGATGCATTAGGAAGCAGAGACAGTAAGCGACAAGAAGGGAGGCCTGAGTAAAGGAGGTGTCTGTTTTATAAGATGTGATACACAAAGGTGGAGCAGCTGAAGTGCAGAAAAGAGAAGAGCTGGTGGATGGGAACGCATGTGCACGACGCAGGCACCCTTGACTCTTACAGCCAGCTTCTCCTCCATCCCCTTGACAGGACCACTTTCCACAAAGGACTAGGGCCACAGCACACATGCTTCATTTCAGCCTTCTCCACTGTGGTGAAGAAATACCACTCTGAAAATACGCCGACTACAAACAGTTAGAAACCCCCGCCCCCAGCACGCAGCAGCAAACATGAGACTGTCCTTACCGGAAGGTGACTAAGGGGCACGTCCACCTGGCCCAGGAAGTCGTCTCGTGTCTGTTAGGAAGAGAACAAAGAGTTAGTGTTTCCATCTCTTCACCAAGTGTCAGCATTTCCTAAAAATGTTTTATCATGAATAGAGACGAAGGTCCAGGGCCTGGCACTGGAATGTGGAGGGCGGAAGGCCCCGAGGAGACACGAGTAACCACGCCCCAGGAGACCAGGAGCCTGTGCGCCTGGACTGAGCTGGCTGAGATTCTGTTTGGTGTCTGCTACCAAGCAGAATGCTAAGGAAGCCTCTGTAGAAGCTGGGAGAACACGATCAGTGAGGGAAGAGACAGGCAGGGCCACAGAGGGTTTGAGGGCACAGCTGGGTCCAGCTGAAAGAGAAGATGGCAAAGAAATGCTAGGAACATTTTAACAAGTGTTTACTGATCCAATGCTAAAAACTAGAGAGCTTCTTGAGAGCTGAGAGCCAGCGGAAACAGTGTATGGCCTAGTTATGAATGCATCCTACAAACTGCATCTCACAAAAAAATACACACACTTTTAAAATCCAGTAAGTACACTGCTTTTTGATTTAGTAAGTGCACTGCTTCAGAATCCACGTTTATGGATCAGGTCCTGCTAATTTTTGGACACACCATGCCTCTCCCTCTCCACATCTACCATACTGCACGTATCTCTCCCGACTTCAAAGAGGCCCAGGTGAAAAATCATCTGGAGACACACGCTAGTTCCCTCTCAGGCTCTGGGAGTCATCTGGGAAGTCATGATTCAGCTCCAGGGGTCACTGGCCTGGACCACAGGGTGTCTAACAGACCATAGTCACATTATGTCCCTCAGTTACGGTGCTTGTGGCATGGCCTCTGATGTTCAGATGACCCAAGAAGCAAACTGGGACACAATGACTTTGCTGCTCTCATATAAAAATATGCAGCTGGTTCCACCACATTCAAAATGCACAAAAGTCTGGCAGTTCTTTAGATGTGATCAGACCAGTCCCATAGCTAGCTTGAGCCACCCAAGAAGGAATCCAGCCTACCTTGAGCTGAATCCTGGCCTCTTATTTCTCCTCTGCTAGTTTCCAGAGAAAGTTTCTAATTCACAGATGCTACTTTTCAAGTGTACTTGCAAAGCATTCTCTTCTTCCATTTAAAAGGAAGCAGCAGGTAAATATGAATGAGATTTATTGAAATGACTCGCTCCAAGCTTAGGAATTCCTTTTAGATAATTGAAAAAATTTGATGAACTGGAAAGCCATCTGTCTCCTCTAAACAATCCATACAGGATAACAAAAAAATCAAAGTTACCACGGTTTAGGTATGCATGAAGAATGAGACTAGTCCCAATCCTTTTGATGAGATTTTCATTTCTTTTACTTTCTTAGCTGTATCTGCTACAACTCAACATGGAGAGGCCTCATCTAGCATAAAGCGGTAAAGAGAGTGCCCATAGATTCTGTATGTCTTACCAAGAGCAGCAGTCAGCAGAAGGCCTTGAGAATAATGACAGCCTTGCTCTCCAGCTCTCAGACCTAATCACGCTGCCCCAGTGACTCACACCAATGACAGTTACACAAGGAGTTAGGCAGTGTGCCTGTTAGTTCTCTATTTGGCTGATTTCACTTTTTTTTTTTTTTTAGATGGAGTCTCTCGCTTTGTCACCCAGGCTGGAGTGCAGTGGTGCGATCTCAGCTCACTGCAACCTCCGCCTCCTGGGTTCAAGCGATTCTCCTGCCTCAACCTCCTGAGTAATTGGGACTACAGGCATACACCACCACGCCCAGCTAATTTTTGTATGTTTAGCAGAGATGGGGTTTCACCACGTTGGCCAGGCTGGTCTCGAACTCCTGACCTCCAACGATCTGCCTGCCTTGACCTCCCAAAGTGCTAGGATTACAGGCGTGAGTCACCACGCCTGGGCTGCTTTTGCTGTAATTTTAAAGCTAATATAAATATCAGTTAACTGTACTATTAAAAAAAGGAAATTCACTGAATATTGACCATAAATTGTCTGCTTAATGTGAGCAGAGTAGTGTGGCCACTTGCCACCTCTCCTCCTGCTGCTACGGCTGCTAACATGGGAAAGAAAAGACAACCAGCAAAAGGACAAGACAATCTTATTCAAAGCTGTTTCACAAGCTTTGAAAGGCTGCCCCTGAACCATTAACCTAAGTGCATTTCAACAAAACTTCACAAAATATCTACATGCCCATGTTGTTTTGCCAGGGAGACATTTGAGTTCCAAACTGATAAAACAGGTTAAAGCTTTGCCCAGACACCAAAAGACAGGCACCCAGTACTAACAGCTGGCAGCCGGTCTTTACACAGTGCTCCCTGTCTGTGGGCTCTGTGCCAAGGCTGCGTCTAGTCCTCGCAATAACCTTCAGAGGCAGGTACAATGATTGTGCCCATTTTACAGATGGGAAACCAGAGAGGTGTGCGGCTGAGGTGCCCATCAGCCTGTGCCCTTAACTACACTGTGTGCCGTATGTCGGCAACTGGCAGGAAAGCAAGGTGGTACCAGCTCTGGGCTTCCCACTGGATGCTGGCTTTAAACAGTGTGGATGAGAAGGGAGGGATTCTGGTGATGGCACAGTCTGATGAGACTTCAGAGGGTTCTGGTAAAATGCTTATTTGCTATGTTATCTTTACACTACCTCCTCCTCCAACTGTTCCTTTCCTCAAATGGAACATAGTTTACCGAATTCCCTGAGGTACTGCAAAGCCAGGAAACTTCACTTATACCTTTTATCACATGTTCTCATTATGTTAAAAAATTTTTTTAAAACAGTAAAAGATGAGGCAATTCGCCATTAAAGGAAACAGAAGGCTCTTATTCGTTTACATGAAGAGATGGAAATTATTTTTGAAACAAAATAGGGATCAAGTACAGAAATGCACATGGTCAAAATGAACTGGCTTAAACTAGTGTTTCACCAGTCAATGGAAGATGTAGTTGGTTGAGAGATCTAGGTTTCAAAAGATCCCACTGTTGCCAAAACTACAGAAAGTTCAGGCCATGTAAAATATTTAGGTTAGGGATACTACACCGATTAAAAACAAAAATGGCCAGGCATGGTGGCTCGCGCTTGTAATCCCAACACTTTGGAAGGCTGAGACGGGCAGATCACTTGAGGTCAGGAGTTCAAGATCACTCTGGTCAATATGGCGAAATCCCGTCTCTACTAAAAATACAAAATTAGCCAGGAGTGGTGGCTACTGCCTGTTGTCCCAGCTACTTGGGAGGTTGAGGCAGGAGAATCGCTTGAACCCGGGAGGCAGAGGTTGCAGTGAGTTGAAATCCCATCACTTGCACTCCAGCCTGGGAGACAGGGCAAGACTCCATCTCAAAAACAAACAAACAAACAAACAAACAAAAATGTCTTCACCACCGCAGAGGAGATCTAACGGGATCAGAGAACCTCCCGGTGACTTTATGCCACGGGGAGGAGCAGGCATGCTGAAGGAACACCTCTGTTTGATGTTAAGAGGAACTGGGAGGTGTGCTAGTGTGCAGGATTCTGCCTGTGGGCCCTGGAGGGACAACGTTTGAGGCCATCCCAGCACCCTTAGGTCATCACCACCACAGTGCAACATCTCATACCAACATTATAAAAGCATTAATCAAATCAATTTTTAATGATTTCCAACACAAAATTATTTCCATCCAGCATCAAGTTAACTATAATAGCCTCCAAAACTAAATTAACTTCAACCCGTATGGTGAACACTGGTATTTCTTGTGGTTATTTTTAAGTGGTAAAATGCTGTCAATTTCCAAGCCGTTACTTGCCATACAACTCTCAAGGCTGAAAATGCGCCCTTTAGTAACAAAATAATAAATGCTCCCTTCTAATGAGCCATCAAATATTTTCCCAGTGAAATGACAATGTAGAATGGAGCCCCTGAAACGTGTACTATCAGGTGAAACAAAAATTCATATTCTGATATTGGAAAAGTTACATACACAAATAAAACACTGTCTCTTTTAGAGCTTGTGCGGTAAATACTGATGAACTACATTCAGGACTGCCGCCCTCCCCTTTAAAAATCACTATTAAGTAAGAAGACGGGGACAAGTGGGAGCCCTGTTCATGCAGAGGGGTATGCTGCCACCGAGGGTGGATGCCACCAGGACCCTGAAGCCCGGGGACTATTATAATCACTCCAGTAGAAGAGATTGTAGCCTGTGGGCATTTCCCCAGATGTGAGTGCACACTAGGTCAAAGCTGTCAGCACTGACGTGGATGCCAGGCTTAGATGTCCTCACAAAATACTCAAGACTCAATTTCTCAAAGAACACATCCATTCAAAAAACAAACAAACAAACAAAAAAACCAAAACCACAGGAACTCTTATCTTTAGGGTAGAACCGTACTTGGAGGACGTGATTCAAATCTTGCTATACACCAATGACCACCTCACCCTATTCCTTTCAAGACAGAGGCGGTGGTAGCAGGATTGGGTGCACAGTGAACTTCACATGGAAGCTCAAAGGGAGAGCATCTGACTGTGCAGAAAGACAAGTATTAAAAGAAGGAAGGGCTACCCACAGGTCACACTGGGGTCCTAAAGACCCCCAGCTGGGAGCCCAGGGGGTTGAGGGTGCAAGGAGCTATGATTGTGCCACCACACTCCAGCTGGGGTAACAGAGCAAAAGAATTGGTGATTCTTGGTAAAATGACCCATATGTATTCCTGGAGCTATGTACCAAGGTAATATTTTTAAGTTATGAGTTACAATCCCACAAATGGGACACAGGAAGTATTTTTTAAAGTTAAGCATAATATAGAACAGAAAATATCAGTGCCTCACATAAAACACAGGTATGTACCATTTTGAGGAACTCATCTCAGTTATATACATATATAAATGTGTGTACTAAGTTGTGATCTAAGGTTAATTTCTTTTTGTGTGCCATCAAAAGAATTAGAAAGCCACTCAACTACAGAAAATGAAAACCATCCACTATTACCAACTGTCTGGGGTTTCTTTTTTTCTTTTTTCTTTTTTTTGTTGAGACGGAGTCTCGCTCTGTCACCCAGGCTGGAGTGCTGTGGCTGGATCTCAGCTCACTGCAAGCTCCACCTCCCGGGTTTACGCCATTCTCCTGCCTCAGCCTCCCAAGTAGCTGGGACTACAGGCGCCCGCCACCTCGTAGTGATTTCAAAAAAAAGAAGTTTAGAGTTTCTTAAGACAAATGGAAGAGAACTGTAGAGAATTTAGAACATAGGTCAGACAATAACAGAATGTAAGCATAAAGCAAAGACAGCATATGATCAGATCTTTGTATGTTACAGGTCGAGGTAAATATCACAGCTGCCTCCAACACGAAGCCAGAAAAACAACCTGGGCTTTCCCAGCAGACTAGTGAGTGCAGCTACCCCATGAGCTGCTCCATTCCAAGCACAGGCCTCCGCAGGCTGGCCCCAGTGCTGACAGAGGCCCTCAGCAAAGCATGATGCCAGCTTTGGCATTACAGAGAAAAGGAAGGAAGAATGTTCCTTTTCCTCCTTCCACTTATCAGGCACATCAGCTTCTATCACACAATCAGAGCAGGGCTGTGGTTCAGGAAGAGGTAAAATGTGAGTGTGGTTCCACCCACACTAGGCATTGCATAACCCAAGGAATGTTTCTGCACCTGGGCGGTGCCTCTGCCTTTCAAGGTGAATAGATTCAAAATATGTCACTGAAATTACCTTAAATAAGAGCCAAGTGGTATTCAAATAAAGAAAAAAGTGTGATGACATATTCTCTGAATGCACATACCCTACCAAAATTCACTTCGTATGCACCAGAACACAAAACCCAAACAAAATTCAAGTACTTTTTGGTAAACACACACAGGGCTTTTACATGGCCAGCTCCTCTGCTATTTAGTTTTTAAGAAGTAAGGGACAAAATCTGCCATCCTGTTATACAGAGTATGGTGTGTCCTAGAGACACTGGTTCTTATTTATAACAACAAACAAGACCTCCATGTCAACAAAGTGTCAGAGCAAATCTGCAGGACTTTTACAGGTCTGAGGAAAACCATGCTGGAAGGCAGCAGAACTCAACCCTGCTGGCTGCACCTACAACCAGGAAGGCCATCTATGTTGAGGAATGCTTATTACTGAAGTTTAAAAAAGTCAACTGAAGTTGGAGAGAGAGCGAGCGAGAGAGCAAGAGTGAGAGCGAGAGTGAGCGCAAGCGAAGAACAACTGTGCTTGCAGAGATTGCAGCAGACCTGCAATAGCACCTGGCTTTAACCCCAAAGCATAACTAGACCAGTATAATCGGGGCGGTGAGAAGACACTCCTTTGAGGGCTCAGAGGGAGTCCTGGTGGCTCCAGGTACTCAGCTACGACATCAGGGGATGAGGTGTGCCTGATGTCCCACCTCCCTCTGGGTGGGTGGAGGTGGTTCAAGCACACTCAGTTCTCTGCCCCACTCCAAATATAAGCATATCCCAGGGGTGGGGTCAACTAATGGCCACAAGAATTACCAATTTTTTTTTTTTTTTTGCAATAGGAGCACTTGATAATCTGAACTTAAGACCCAGGAAACTGGGGGTGCGAACACTGGGATAGGACTCTGCCAACTAGATGCCCAGGTGAGCAGCACTGTTGTGCTTAGGAGCTTTTCCTCCTCAGCGCCTTCAGGCAGGGCTCAGCCACAGGCAGGAGGCATCTCTCCCCGCACATCCTCATCTGGACTGTCCACGGTTCAAGTGCTCAGCAGCCACAGGGTCTGGGGGCTTTGGAGCTCTGGACAGGACAGGACAACACAGTTCTGCCACGTAGCAGAGGCACGAGCAGAATGCTGCAGGGACACCTTGGGGGAGTGACAGATTCTGCCAAGGGAAGGCCAGGGATGACCATGCAGGACATAACTCCAAGCAGGGTCCTGAGGCAGGAGTATGCAGGGAGGACAGGAGTGGCCAGCACGGGAGCATCCGGCTGAGGGCTTGCTGACCAAAAGGTCCATGTCACCGATGAGGCGTGGCGGGGAGGGAAGCTGAGGCCGGGCCTCAGGGTCCCATATGGCTTGCTCTCTCAAGAGGACCGTCTCCTGGGGCAAGCGAAGACGCATGAGGACATTAAACAGGGAATAACTGGCAAGGACTGTGTCCCAAAAAGGTGCCTGAGCAGGAGAGCTGACTGGAGAGAGAGCACTAAGGACAGCGCTGAGGACAGCGTGAAGTCACCCAGTTGAGCACCACAAGGGTGCGGCCCACTCAGGACACGGAAGGTGTGGTGTTCCCGCAGAAGGGTTCCGCTCAGGGATGCTTCGTGTCAGCAGGTGTTTGTTCGCTGGGTGATGAGGGCATCAGGTAATGCCCACTAAGGCCTCAGTGCAGTGCCCATCAGGAGGGCTGGGAGCTGCAGACCAGCATTACTGACTTGACACTGACACAAAGCAAACGTGGAGGATGGCGGAGGAAGAAGTAGCCCAAGGGAGGTGTGGCCAGGTCACTGCCTGAGACTCGCACTGAGCGCGGGACTGGCTATCCCACCATCCAGGCACGGAAGCTGCCTGCAGCACAGTCCATACTGCCTGTCACCCTGACAGTCACCGCCTTTATTCTCCTCTCTGTGAAGACATGTCTTCCCCTTTCACCCAGACATGCTTGGTTACAGATCTAGGGGAAACAACTGCCTCTTGAATGTTGTACTTTTTCAGAGGAGGGAAGAAGCCAGAGCTTGCCATGCTTACAGGTTCTGGGGCACAGCCTGGCATCACAGTTATCTGTTACATCTACTCCAAAGCTGTCCAGCTGCACAATGCCACTGACAGCTTCTTACAAGGTTATTTTATTTTTGCAAAAAATGCAGATGTAGAAACCCCTCAGGTATTACTGGGGTCCTGTTATTAATTGTTCCTCCACTGTCTTTCTTGTGAAAGAAATGCTAAATGTATTTGCTGAATAAACTGAAACATTTTAATGAATATAATATACTAAAAATAAGGCAAACATTTACATATATTCTACTTCTTACAAAGCAAACTGATATGAGATTGAACTTAATTTAAAAGTTAATTTGAAAGTTAATTTAGAAGGAAAATGTGTCACTGGGTTCTCTTTATAATATTGTTTAATTTTGTGCTTCTGGTTTTATGGTGCAATTTGTCTTAATTTCTCAAGATTTCAGGATAATTTTACCAGGATAAGTGTCACTTTTCTACTCTTTTAAAATCAAATCTTCTGCAAGCAATTTTAATACCAGATTAAACGTATCAAGGAAAAAATAGCAATGATACTTCTAGATCCTATATTTTTTCTCTGAACTTAACTACCAAAGAACAGATCTTAATCTCAAATACTGAATGACAGACACTCTTAGTAACCATGCGGTGTCAAGAAATGATTTGGATTTGGGTAAAAGTAACCCTAAGTACACCAGCAGTTCAATGCCAGTTTTTACTTTGATTTCATTTTCATATTTATTGCTAAAAGCTCTTCCTCACATATCTCAGGGCATCTGAACCTCACAGTCCATCCCACTGCCTGGCTGGCTCATAGTTGGGATATGTGGAATGTCACAAGCCAGCAACAACAAATTACATGGCAATGGAAGTGCTGCGTGGTTTTATTCTTGAATTGTAATTACCGAAGGCTCTGAACTAGAGTCATATAGGTTTATGCAAGGACACTAGCTAACTTTTCATAAAGTCTCCATTAAACAGCCTCAATGCAAGCATTGGCATCCTAGTTAGATCTGTTGCAGGACTTCTCCTTAGTTCAGCTAAAGAGGGGTCCTCGTCACATGACCACAAAAAATTAGGCTCACAATTTAAAGGGTGAGAAAAACGGGACTTATTGGACAAAAAGGAAAAAAAGGAAGGCAGGAACTCTCTGCAAAGCTGGAGTCCTGCCAGTGTGCTTCCTGCCTCACAGACTGCCTAGGCGACAAGAATGAAATTCCATTTCAAAAAAAAGAAGAAAGAAACTTGCCCAAGGTCACAGAGCTAGTAGGGAGTGGCCAAAACATGAACCCAGGCAGTCTTCCATCGTGATGGAGAAGCTGTACTTCATGCACCAGAGTTGTAAGGAAAACATGAACAGGCTCCCCCAATCCCTGCTCAAAAATCTTAGTATGCTATGTTGTCATCCCCAACTCCATATCCCCTCATGAATTACGCTTGCCAAATCTTGCCATGTGCCCTCTTCCCTCATCTATATTTTAATATAAAAACGAAATGAGTAACATATAAGTTTGAAAGAGAAAACAAATGGAACAGAATAGTTTTTATTCTTTTACTTCACTCCACCCATGCCCTACCCCCCGCCCACACCCGGTATCTTTTAAAGCAGAGCTCTTCAAACTGGAGCATGCACAGCTCTAGGGATATACAAAGACTTTCCAGGGGACTCAGACATGGGCAATTCTAAAGAAATCATTTTCTAGATCCTTCCATATGTCCTCTTCCTTGAAACCGATCTGGCCTGAGAATAGTGCTTACCTTCTGCAGCTCTCCTTTCCTGCTTCCCCTTTCTAAACTAAACCACAACCTTCCATCCCTGCCTTTCCAAAGAAAGACGTACTCCTCACCCTTCTTGAATCATACCCCATGGTCCACTTTGCTGGGTATAAAAGTCTCTGGAGGACAAAATGAATGAAGGAACGGAATCTATCATAAAGTCAAGTCATTAACTAGGTTGTTATAAAAACATTTCCCTGAAAACTCCTAAGTAGTTAAAGCCAAGTCCCCCCGCTCCCTCCCCACCCCGCCCCACACCACATAACAATTTTAGATGACAACAATGGAAAAGAAAAATTCCTTCTTTCCACACATTAGGTTGATGAGAAGAGTGTGTAGAGGAAAACTTCAAAGCTCTGTAAAACAAATTAAGCAAAAGATTATACGTATTTTGAAAGTATACCATATAAAACAAGGATATCCAAGGATGAGGAGAAACTTCCATTAACTAGATTTTAGAGTCTAGCAGGTGCTTGTTTAGGCACAGAGTATGGGCCTCCTCCCTACAATCCACAGAAGACACGCTGAGAAACAGGGCCCAACTCACTCTTTTTCTAGTCTCTTGGTGACAGAGTAACACCAGCAGGTACTGGGGCAGAATGCGCAGCACTGAGGTGTGCCGTTAACCAGAATCTTAGACACTGGGCTGCTTAGACACCAGAATCCCTGCGAAGTTCTCAAATCACTGTACTCAGGCCTCACCTCAGAAAATTAAATTTCTGGGGGAGGGGCTCAGTTGTAGGTGTGATTTAAAAGCACTCTACCTTATTCTAATTTTTGGCCAGGGCTGACAACCACTGGGTGAAGCTACCTGTTTTCCTTGTTCACAAAAGAGAAACTATAATTACTTATTAAACTAGTGGAGTGACACCGATCAGCAAATTAATACTAAATTGCAATCTCAGAGTATACAATAGGTTCCCCTCCTTCTCCAGCTCTCCTCACTTGTGCCTCTGCTGTTCTCCTAAATGAGAAATCACTGGACCCATTTACACATGGAGGTAAAAATAACTGCCTGGGCCCAGAATGCAGATGAGATGCAGAAGATGGTGCATTTCTGGCTGTCCCTGTTTGGAACCCCAGCGCTCTGGCCTGATAGGGCTGGGATATTAATAGGAGTAAGATTCACAGGTGTACAAAGCACAGGGATTTCACTAGTCACGGCGAAGGGATATCTGGCTGCCACTCTAATACTGGGGCTGAAAAAACAAATCCCATTTCAAAATAGAATCAGAGAATGTGATCCTTAGGCGGGACCTCAAAAGTCATTTAGTGCAACATATATCTTAGGCTTGTATCCTCATCCATCCCTGCTTTCAAGTGGGTGCTCACCCTGCTTAGCTCTGAACATCATCAGTGATAGGGAGCTACCTACCTAATGGGTTTGTGGAAAGGGGATGGGTTTTGGACATATAGATGGCTAGTTTAAAATCCCATGTCTATCTAGAAGCAGCTGAACAACCAAAGGAAGGTTTCTCAATCACCAAAGGTCAATCTCATCCAAAGTGAGCATAAAAACCACTTTATCTTGCACAGTCATTGATACTAAATGGGACAGTTAGATTCAACAAATGTTCTTTCTTTCTTTTTTAACTGAGACAGAGTCTTGTTATGTTGCCCAGGCTGAACTGCAGTGTCACAAACATAGCTCACTGTAGCTTCAAACTCCTGGGTCCAAGCACTCCTCCCACTTCAGCTTCCTGAGTAGCTAAGACTACAGGCATGTACTACCACATCAGGCTAATATAGATAGATATAATTTTTTTTTTGGTAGAGATAGGGTTTTGACCAGGTGGTCTCAAAATCCTGGGCTTAAGTGATCCTCCCACGTTGGCTTCCCAAAGTGTTGGGATTACAGGTATGAGCCACTGCCCCTAGCCAATAAATGTTACTTCTGACTAGCATATCTCAAAGTCAGCATTATTAACATTTGGAGCTAGATAATTCTTTCTGCAAGGGCCGTCCTGTGCTTCGTAAGGTATTTGGAAGCATCTCTGGCTTCTGCTCATTAGATATAGCAGCAACTGTCACCCCTCAGTTTTGTGCCATCCAAAACTGTCAAATGTCCCTGGGAGTCAGGTGTGGGGGCAGGGGGAAGAAGTGCTTCCAGTTGAGGACTACTGTCCAATCCTCCTCCCTCCCCTCCACTCTGGAAGGTGTCCATTCCATTTTTGGGCAACTCTGTAAGAATGTTCTAGTAATCTGGTGCTCATTTTTCTTTAACTCCGATCTCCTTGAAACATCAAAATAAAAGTAATGTAAGTTTCTGTAACTAGAAAGTGGCAGGACTAGGATTTGAACCAGACTCTCTTTCACTCTAACACTCAAGAGTGAAAGAGTTATTTGTTTCCACTGTTTCTTAGTGGCTAATCTCTACCATGGGTCAGGATGGCTTAATTTGAAGAAAGTTATGTCCTTATCCTCCAGCTGCTTTTCCTTTTGCCCCCAGAGTACTTAAAAAAAGATCAGCAAGCAAAGCTGCACGTACCAGAGTATTTCCTAATTAATGGGTAAAACAGAGAGTGTGACATAGTTCACTACGTGGCTGCCAGGGAAATCCCCAAGAAGCTGAGACCTAAGGCGGAGCTCCTTGCACGACTGAGTTGTGTTTAAGATCAAGAGCAAAAGCTATACAGTTTCCAGAACAAGGAGCCAGGCCACACAGGGCAATAAATGGGAACACACAGTGGGGCTAGCATCAAAGCCAGGAAAGTCCAGGAACATGACAGGGGAAATGTGAGGGTGCTTTAGAGAAAATCCCAGAGGAGCAAAATGCCCCCAATATTAACTTCAATGTCGCATCAAAAGCCTTCAACAATCAAACTACCAAAGACAATAAGAATGAGCATCCTAGGCACCGACCTTTGACTCTTTATGTCTCAAAACACAAGATCAACCTGGCAGAGAAAAGTTCCATTCATTACTCATAAGTTTTCCCAAGAATCACTGTGTACATGGGCTACAATTCAAGTGCCCATGCTTGCAAGTGGTTGTGCACCCCCGCCATTTGGAAAACCCACCAGGATGAGTTAAGTAAGGCCCCAGGAGCAGGGCTGCCCAGTGCTGATGGCAAGTGTCTACTTCACTTTTGCACTCTGATGGCTCTCTTGCCTCACCCTAGTCCCAGTTCTCAAATCCGCTTCTGTTGCACTGCCTGCTCTCTACTGATGACTACAAGGTAGAAGAGAGAAGGAAAGCGCTATCTCCAAGAAGTTCATCATCTTGATGCATGTGTTCAAAGTCACAGGTGGAGATCTGAAGTACGCCATGGAAGGGGTCCTCCCAGGCCTGGGGCATGGAGCCTTGGGTACTGTTGCTTGTTGGGAAAGAGCTAGCTAAATGGGCACCAATCCTTCCCTGGACGAGGGTCCTCATCTGGAAAACGGGGCTAAGACCATCTGCACGTTCTATTTCATAAACTGGTAGATATCTCAGATGTTAGGGTATATGAAAGGCTGCTGCAAGTTACTATTGAATGTTATTAAGCTACTGTTAGTGAATATTTTAAATTGACTGTTGAGAAACAGGAGGAGTAGTGGGTCCCTGCCAAGGCTGGCCAACTGGAAAGCATACAGTTATTTTCAGAAAGCCAGTGGTTCAATTCATCTGGTCTCCAATGAAGGAACTGTTGTGTTGCAGAGTTCAGTGTGTGCAATTTGAGAAACCCTGTTCTATTCTGTGAGGACAAAGTATATGAAAGAGCTTTAAAAAGTGGGATGGAATGTTAGAAAGTATCCCTTAAAAAATAACTTCATGAAGCAATAAAAGGTAGCATAAGGAGCAACATGCAAGACTAAATAAGGCTAAAAACCTTGGTCTAACTTCAAAATGGGGACACTGTCTTGGAATTTTAGAAATGACTTCTTTTTTTCTCCTTTAAAACATTATCTAGTGGGAGGCTATTCACCAATGTACAGACATGATACGCTCATGAGGTGATTTATGTATATACCAGTTGTATGAAACATAAAGCCTACAATCCCAAAGAAAATTGTGTCATCAATAGTAATCTCCTCAGGCTAGACTACAAAAGATTCTGGAATCTACAAAGTAACTGGGACACCAACCAGCATGAATCCAGGAGCTTCAGTGACATTCTCTCACCATGCTGAGGTTCTCAGTGAACCCATGAGCTTCAGTGACATTCTCTCACCATGCTGAGGTTCTCAGTGAATCCCCCAACCACTGGGGCAGGGGCAACAAGGGAACATGATGTGTCCCATCACACTTCCAAGTGCACACTGGTGGGCACCTCTATAGGGTGCCTGTAGGGAACCAAAGGGCATGGCACCAGTGGTAACTCACCTCTGATGACAGAGCTGGGCTTGGGGCCTGGGCACAGTTTCCTGGTCATCCTAAACATTAATAGGTATTCTGCATTCAACTCCATGATATTTCAATGGCTAGAACTAAGGCCGCAGAAATACCCACCACGTTTCTATCTTATGATTCACAGACAACTGCTTGAAAAGCACAGGCTGCTCCAACAGTCACAGGGATCCTGGCAGAACTGTTCGGCTGCACTCACTGACTCTGAGTAAGCTCCTCAGCCTCCTGAGTGTCTCTCAAGTGGAGATAATAGTTTATGATCCAATGCATTATTAGAGGAATCATGAAGATATGCACTAAACTAGCATAAGGCCTAGAAGAGAGCAGATGGCTGAGAGGTAAATTAAACTGTTAAACTGTTATTCTACAGGGTACCTTCCTGGAAAGAAAACTAGAGAGAGTGACACATTGCAGGGAGTACTTAGGAGCTGGCCTACATAGTCACAGCTATATAGACGATTCCCACAAAATTCTAACCTTCCCATTGATCAAAGCGCCCAATTTCATTAAAATTCAACTTCCAATGACTATATTCAGGGGCTGAATTTTACTAGAACACGAGGAGGAGAAGGGATGAGTGAATAGCAATGGCCCAGGAGTTCAGATACTCAGGGCTAAACTGATATATTCAGACACTTAAATGAGCTCTATAGGTTGTCATTCTTTTATCGATTTAATCATTTGAGCTCTTCTTCCATAGTTGAAAGGAAAGAGTACTGAGAGAGTTAAAGGAACCTGGTGCCTAACACACTATGGAACCCAAGGGAAATCATGTAAACTTTCTGTGCTGTATTTCTGTGCTGTATAAAACGTGGGGCTGCGACTCGGCAACTTGAAGATTCTTTATATGTGTACAGTTTTCAGAGCTTATGAGATATACCTTGCTGTAATAATACCAGTTTCCTTTGCCTTTAGTGTCTATTTTGGACAAGGTTTAACTGAAAAAAATTATCTAATAATCTGTAAATCAAGCAATATGCACATACTTTCAATTTAGAAACTGAGGAGCAAATCTAGTAAAGCAGACAGAGATGCACACAGGGGCAAACCCTGCCCACTGGGCTACAGACTCATTCATCCTGGAACCCCCTGCACCTAACACAGCTCAGCATATACTGCAATTCGGTAATACTGCACTGAACTGGGCTGAGACTCTCTGACTGCCATGTGCAAAAAACTCCAAGCATGGCCTCTACAGAGTTTCTCTGCTCCCATTCCTGAATAATTCTGAGAACTGAGTGCTGGGAAAGACAGCAAAATGAGAGTGGCTCCGTATTCTGTCTTTTGCTCTATTCCTGGCCCCGCATCTTTTTGGATGGTGATTTGGTGTAGTTATTTAACTTCTATGAGATCAGCTTCTGCATTTGCAAAGCGGGGATAACAATTACGAAGTGGGGATAACACTGAGAGGTGTTCAGGAGGATGAGCCTGGGAGAGGACTGGTGCACTAGATGGAACGTAGTATTAAATCCAAATACATCCTCAAGAGTACAAAGTGCTGCAAAACTTCCATTTAAGCTTGGGGTGGTAACCCTCCTATTTGCATCAAACAATTAATTTTAAGCTATAAATCAACAACTATTAGCATATACAAGGCACTCACCACTCTGTGCCCAGCACTATTCTAAGAGCTTTGCACAAGTTAGTTCACTTAATCCTCACAACAACCTTATAAGGTAGATGCTATCTATCCCTGTGTTACAAACGAGCATAGTAAAACATAGAAAGGCCTAGTAACTTGTCCAGGGTACACTGTGAGTAAGCAGTGGAGCCAAGATCTAAATTTTCATCCATGACAAGATGTACAGTCTCTGAAGTCACGAATGTGGCTGATTTTACTTTTCAAAGTAAAACCTCCAATTCTTATTTTTTTTTCTTTTTGCTGGATCAAAATCTTGCCCAGACATTGGCACATTCTTGATCGTTCCTTGAGGAGCTAGTCATTGTAACATCTGGCAGATCATAAATGGACCATTTAAGCATTTGGAGGATAAACTATAAATTTGAGCCTTACTTTGGCTACTATCTTGAGAAAAACTGCGAACAGCTGACTGTGAAACTCTTAAAATTTTATTTTTTAAAAAAGATACCAGAAAGCCTTTTTGAAACTCTCCATTACCCCAACCCCAATTCATCTCCCAAAGGGACCAAGATTGGGGAGGAAACTGCCTATCTATTTATGAAATTCAACTTAATCATATCTGTTACAGGACCTCTCTGTAAAAGCTGTCAATGTGTGGGTGAATTGATTCTACCCCTCCATAGACGGTAACTTAGGGCATTTCAAACCCACAGTAAATGGCAACTAGCTCCAAATAGACACTAAAATACATTTAGTGTACACAAAGGTACTAAAAAATGTTTTGATTCATTAGTACATACTGTATTTTTCTTTTCAGGCATCAATCTGTCAAAGAAATACCTTGTTGTCTAGCAGCCAAGAAATGTATCACTGCTATTCATATGCTAAGCTGCAATTCAAGAAGTCAAGGGGACAAAAACACATTTGTTTCAGCCAAGCTCAAGCATCTCCTCTCCCCTCACCCTGCAAAGGGAACTGAAGACAGGAGGTGACACTCGGATAAAGGCACTGATGTGGCACCTTCTCAAATCGCTTATCATGCGGGATGCACACAGTGTGCGAACAATTAGCAGCTTTGTGTAGGAGGAATCCTCTTTTATTCTCTTGAAATTCAAGTGAGAATTTCTAATAAAACAGAATCACAAACTCCAGAATGGTTACTGTGCATACAAGACCAAATTGTGTTGAGCCACAAGCCTTCTTCAGCCTTATCACATGTGTATGTAAATGTGCATATTCTAGTTGAGGAGTGAAAGTCACTGCAAACATTCGAGGGATGTGACTAAAGATAATATTTAGAAGGCAACTGTCATCAATTCAACGTGATGGCTAAGTAATCCTCAGTCATGTCATGAATCAGTATTAGCTACAGCCAGCAACTTAATCACTTATTTATTTAATTTTGCTTTTTGCTGGAAGAAATAATATGCTACGCTGCAATTCAAGAGGACAAAAATACAGTGAGATATTGTCATATAAAATGTAATTTAGGAGCCTGTTCTATATCCAAGGTGACATGATATCCCCAGAAATGTTTGTCATCATGTGCTCAATGGAATGAACCCGAGAGAACAGTGATTACTTAGAAGTGCTGCACTAAAGGGAGCCCATAAACTCACCCAGACCACAAACATGTCGTTTTTTTTTTAAAGGAAAAACGGGGAGAGAGAAGGAAAAGACAAACGTTAAGGCAGTGTTCTAAACACTGCACATGCATTATTTCATTTAATCATCTCAATAATCCTAAGGCAGAAACCATTATTAGTCTTATTTTGAACATCAGAAAAGTGTGGTTTCAAAATGTTAAGTAATTTGCCCAAGTCATATGGTGAATCAAGCCCTAATTGTGCAGTGGAAAATTCAGGATTGTCTTCCATATTGTTGCTGCAGATTTTACTAAGATAACCAGCGTTCCAGGGATAAGCTGAACATCAGGAATTCCCAGAATACTATCAGTATCATGCATTACAACCCAAAGAAATTCAGGTTCCCTTAAAACATATACAGAAAAAAATTTTTTTTTTCTTTTATAGGGATATTTCTATAATTTACACTAAGATATGACATTCATGTAGACAGGGTGAACTAGCACAAATTTAAATTACCCAAAACGGTACAGCATATTATCAGAGATTCATCTACTGTAAATGTAAGTCTCCTTGATTTTATTCTCAATTAGTATCACTGATTTAGATGACTCTAATCATACTTGTTAACCCTGAGACATCATTTTTTAATTGTTTCCCTTCAAGAATTTAAATTGCTATTTTATTGGAGAAAAAGCCACTGAAGAATAGAAAAAGGGATCATCAAAGCACAACAGGGAAGAATAATCAACACAGAAAGGTGCACTTGTAAGAGGGGGCTCCCAGGAAAAGACTCGGAGACAGTGAAAAATTATGGAACAGGAAACAGTCAAATATGGATATGATCACCGAAATCTGTCTCTGGTCAAACGTTCCAACACACAGAGATACCTACCAAGAGAACAGGCGCAGGGGCTTACAAGGACACTTGTTGACTGCATTTGGGGTCCACCCAGCTCATTCAGGACAACGCCCCATATCAGGATCCTTCATTTAATCACATCTGCAGAGGCATTTTCATGTAAGGCAATGCTGACAAGTTCCAGGGGTCAGGACCTAATAAATCTGTGAGCCAGTTTTCAGCCTACAAAGTCTCCTATTTGGGAGATACGGGCTTGGATGCTCACTGCTGGGACCACTATCTGGCTCTCAGGATCAAACACGACCTTTTTCTTATGACTAATTTTACACACACGTCTTCTCTTCCAACAAAACTACAAGCAACCTTGGGGCAAGCAGAGTTTTATGTATCTCTGTATCTCCCACAGTGCTAAGCAACAGCATCAACACGTAGTAAGTTCTCAATAATCACTCAACTCAGCTGCAGGGTAAGATGATCCCTGTAGGACAGAATCTGAATTTTTTGACACTCTCATCCATAAGCTACCCCACCCTTGTTGAAACTGGGAGATAGCAGGCTGAATACTGGCTCACAAAATTTATTAGGTCCTGACCCCTGAAACCTATCAGTGTTACCTTACATGAAAATGCCTTTGCAGATGTGATTAAATGAAAGGTTCTGAAATGGGGGATTGTCCTGGGCCCTAAATGCAATCACAAGTGTCCTTGTTTATTTTTATTTATTTATTTATCCATTTAGAGACAGAATCTCACTCTGTCTCTAAGTGTACCGGTGTGATCTCGGCTCACTGCAACCTCCACCTCCTGGGTTCAAGCAATTCTTGTGCCTCAGCCTCCCAAGTAGCCGGGATTACAGATGAGTGCCAACACACCCGGTAATAATTATTATTTTTTATGTTGAGGCAGAGACTTGCTCTGTTGCCCAGGCTGGAGTGCAGTGGCACGATCTCAGCTCAATGCAACCTCCACCTCCCAGGTTCAAGCAGCTCTCCTGCCTCAGCCTCCCAAATAGCTGAAATTACAGGCATGTACCACCACGCCCGGCTAATTTTTGTATTTTTAGTAGAGACAGGGTTTCACCATGTTGGTCAGGCTGGTCTCAAACTCCTGACCTCAAGTGATCCACCTGCCTTGGCCTCCCAAAGTGCTGGGATTACAGGTGTGAGCCACTGTACCCGGCCCACAAGTGTCCTTCTAAGAGAGATGCAGAAGGAGATCCGACACAGCAGAGGAGGCAAGGCAGCCCTAGCGACCGAGGCTGGAGCCTGCTGGCAGCCCACAGAAGCTGGAGGGAGCAAGCGGCAGATGCGTTCCTAGAGGCTCTGGAGGGAGTGCAGCCCTGCGGACATCCTGACTTCAGTCCAGTGACACCTATTTTGAAGTGGCCTCCAAACCTGTCAAAGGACAAATGTCTGCTGTTTTCCGCCGAACTGGTAGTAGTTTGGTACAGCAGACACTGGGAAACTCAGACATAGGCAAAGACCAATCTAGCTTTACTCCAAAGCCTGCTTTAGGAAGAAAAGACCTGGAGGACTGAGTGATAGATACACCTCATCCCTGGATCAACTAGGAAGCTCTTGCAAGGCTGAAGTGCATAGGGCAATCTCCTTCCTAACTAATAGTGTCTTAAGGTTCCTTATGAACATGTGGGCACCACCAAAATTAAAAATGCTACCTTTGGGTCAAACTTAAATTCCACAAGAGAGATTAGGAGACTGTCTGAAGGTCTGCCCCGAAGAGATCTGACAACTGTGGTATGACTGCGGTCTGGGGGCACACACAAGCTCCCTCTGTCTTGCCCAAATCCTTTTGGTCTGTGCCCACACACCAGGAGTAGCTTTCTTGCTGGAAAAACAAAGGCAATCAAAAATGAAATACTGTTTCACTCACCAAACCAAACTCCTTCAAAAGTCTGCTTAAAACAACTGTTGCCCCTAACCACCCCCCCAAAATAAATCTGTACATTCTGAAGAAAATCTCTATTTTCTGCCAGGAATTTCCCCTAAAAAAATCTTGCCCCCTTTTTATTTGCCTGCCCTGGGTGCCAAAGCGCAGCTGTGAGTGGTTGTGTATCTGCTTATACAGAATCTGCTTCTATCATCCCTTCTCACAGCACAGCACCTGAGCACGCAGCACGGCACTCTACTACTACTCAACATGACACTCAGCTCAGAAAACTGTGCTTTCTGAGGCTATACGATCGACTAAGCTATTTCAAATATTAAAGTATTGAAATTTCATTTAAACTATTTTTTTAAAAGCTCATAGCAGCTTTATTGATAATTGCCAAAAGTTGGGAGCAACCCAGATGTCCTTCAGTAGATGAATGACTAAGCGGCGGCATTTCCAGACAGTGGAATATTATCCCAGCACTAAAAAGAAATGATCTATCAGGCCACGAAGAGGCACGGAGGAACCTTAAAAGCATATTACTAAGTAAAAGAAGCCACTATGAAAAGGCTACACACTGCATTATTCCACCAACTGCACGATATCCTGGAAGAGGCAGAACTGTAAAAATCAGTAAAAGGATGAGTGGTTGCCAGGGTTTACGGGCATGGGAGGGATGAACAGATGAAGCACAGAGGATTTTTAGGGCAGTGAAATTATTCTGCATGACACTATAATAGTGGATACATGTCCAAACCCACAGCGTGTACAACACCAAGAACAAACCCTAGTGTAAACTATGGACTTGAGGTGATGATGTGCCAATGTCGGCTCATCAACCGTAACAAACGTACCACACTGGTGAAGGATGCTGATGATGAGGGAGGCTGTGCCCGTATGGGGGAAATATATGGGAAATTTCTGTGTCTTCCTCTCTATTACGCTCTGAACCTAAAACTGCTCCAAAAAAACAAAGTCAATTTAAAAAGAAAAAGGAAAAAAAGCTCCAGTGGCCAACCAAATGAATTCTGTTGTATCTCCTGTGTTTTTATTGTTATTTTAATATAGCCTAAATAATGGAGACCATTAGTTAAAAACAGGAAGAACACAAATATATAATGTGAAAAAAACCTTGAGACTGGGTGCACTTTGGGAGGCTGAGGCAGGAGGATTGCCTGAGGCCAGGAGTTCAAGACCAGCCTGGGCTATAACATAGCAAGAACCCCTGTCTCTACAAAAAATAATAGTAATAAAAAAAGAAAAGCACTTCAACTCCTTTTACCTATGAGCTCAAAAAATAAAAGGAAAAAAAATCACCGTGGTCTGGGAGTTTAACTGAATAAAAACAATGAGACTATCACAGAAAAACAAGTATTTGTAGAACAAAAATCACATATTTGTAGCTGCTGGTTTTTGAAAGGGCAACAGTTTCTGTTCATTTCAGAGCTGCCATATTTTTATTTAGCCACTTCCCAAGAAATGTGTGTGAACAGCTGCTTGGTTAAAGAATAAAATACTGAATTTAGAGCCATTCATTGAGAGTTTTCCCATCACCCCACCACCCTAGCTACAGCTTACTCTAAAAAAACATGGATACCAAAATTAGTCAGTGCCAAACCAAATTCAATAGCCTTGATAAGAAATCCCACCATAGAGTGTGAAAACCTTCTCATTTATCTTGGTTATCTAAATTAAGTTGGTGGTGGAAAAGGGGAATCCTTGGGTTTATTTTGGAAGAAAGCGGCAAGCAGAAACTGTGATGTGTATTTCCGTGATATTGATTCCTTATCAGATTTCCCATGTGTCAAAGTGAAAGGTTGGTATAAAAATTAGAAAAAATAGGTGTTCATGGCACCAAAGACAAAAGGTATGTGGAAAACTTCCTAATACCAAAATTTCCTGGTTGGGCATGGTGGTTCAGGCCTGTAATCCCAGCACTTTGGGAGGCCAAGGTGGAAGGATCACTTGAGCCCAGGAGTTCGAGATCAGCCTAGGCAACATAGTGAGAACCCATCTCTACAAAAAATAGAATAATGAGTCAGGCATGGTGGCATGTGCCTGTGGTCCCAGCGAAGTGGGAGGACTGCTTGAGCCCAGGAGGTAGAGGCTGTGGTGAGTTGAGACAGCACCACTCATTCCAGCCTGAGCGACAGAGCAAGACCTTACCTCAAAAAAAATTCTTCCTTACTCTGAGTAAACAGGAGATCTTATAAAATAAACAACTCATGAGAACCCATTATTATACACCAGAAAACACATGAGTCAAAGGTAATCAGATGTTTTGCAAAGACTAGGTTATGTTAATTAAAACTTTAAATAAAAAACAGCATTAAGTAAACAGCAGTTTATTATTACGTGATCACAGCGCACGGTTGATGGATTCTTCAGAAGCAAGAGCTTTTTCTTGTACACAACCTGGGTTATTAAAATTGCTGTGCCTTTTTACGACATCGAAGCATATGGTAATTAGCCCATATCCAAGAGCTGATGTCTTCTTGGTATTCCAAAGGGGGATTTATTACTATTCCAGAAGATAATTTGTCCTTTAAATTAAAAACCAGCTAGATTGGTGCATTAACTACATTGGCGTTGATTTTCCCAAGAACACAACCCCTTTCTCATCATGGCTTCATAAAATAATTTGATCCATCAGTTAATGAAGAAGAGTCCATGGACACAATTATCCTCCCACCTGAAGAAACAAATCCATGTATGGCCTGTAGCAGCTACTGACTAACCAAGTTTGCTCTGTATTATATAAGTTTCCTCTTGTATTATTTGACAGGTTTGAGGAATTAATCTCAAATTCCTGGACATTACGAAGTTGGATATGATAAAAACCCAGGAAAATGATGTGAGAGAAAAATACAACTTTAGGTATATCCTAGCCCAAAGGCAAGCTAATATATTTTGGGCTGTCAGCAACCTAAACACATAAAAGAGCAAAAAACAGTGTGGTTGTCCATTCATGTGCCTTATAAACATTGTATGGATCTAAAGGTATCACTTTCCAGACTGACTTCTACTTAACAGGCAAAAGTTTATTTAGGACATTGTATGTAATCCAAGCATCCAAAGAATATCAACGTTTCAGAGCTTACATTCCAAATACTTCCTTGTACTAAGAAGTAATGCATAATAAGCTCATTCATTCAACATCTGATGAGAATTTAATCATGTGTAAAGCATTATACTAGAACATAAGGGGATGAGAAAAGGCATAAAACCATCCCTGGCCTCACAGGAGCTTTGAGAAAAGGATGCAAAAGGAGACATATATAGAACTATCTATAAATACAAGATAGAGTGCAATGCGAGCCAGGAGTAAGGTAAAAATAAAGTACTATGAGAGAGTAGAGGAGCGAGACCACGACTAGGGTGGGGGCGGCCCAGGGAGCCCTTGGATGGGAAGAGGGGCTGAGAAGTGAGGCAGCGGGTGAGGTGGGGGCACCCCTCCCAGGGGAGCCTGTGGAGTGTTATGCCCAGTGGGGTGGTGAAAGCCCCAGAAAGCACAAAGGAAAATGCCACCCAGCAGAGGACAACCTGGCTGGGGTGGGGTGGAGAGCACCTCGAGGCATCTGGTCTCCACTTGGAAGGAAAGGGGAAGCCACAGAGGCAGCAGTGAGAGCGGACACTGAGGTGGAAGGACCACTCAGGGTCAGCGCCTCCAAGGAGTCCTGGCAGCCACTTGGCCCAGCGTGGGAACTTGCGGTTTAATCTTCCATGAACTTCCATGGTTGATACCCACTGTCACCAGCCAGTCCCTCCTGCACGCCTCAGAGGGCACCCAAAGCTGTGCGCTTGAGTGCTCGCTCTGTCCTTTAGGGGTGTGAACTGGGTGCCTCTCACAGACCCCCAGAGCTGTTTTCTTTTGTGCTACTTTTCCCAGGGGGTTTCCTACAGAGTTACAGGTAATTAAAGGCCAGATAGTTTATAGGAATGTGCTTTTTATACTGGTTAATATCCCAGGTAAGAGAACTGGGGTTGCTTTTCTCTAAAAGAGCATAAGTGTTTGGCGGGGTGGGGGACGGGGGTGGCGGTGGCTGGAAGGGTGGAAGGAGAGGAAGGAAAGGGAAAATTGAATACATTTTTATACTAGCCATTACCAGCTGCTGGCAAATGTTCACTGTATCCATGGGGTGGGGGGAATCCCAGTTTCACTTATTAGCAGTTAAAAGTGGCAAATGTTTTGTCCTTAGTTTCATCTAATTGTGTATCAGTCTTAAAAACTGATACTCCAGATTAGCTTACTGGGAAATACGAGACACAAATATTAGGGCTGTCTTTCCTAGGCAAAGATTGTCTTACAGGCAAAAATGCATTTGTCGTGTGCCAGGCAATTGGTACAGTGGGTGAATCAGCCAGACTAAATTATTCTCAGGGGTCAGAAAACACAGAATTAGACAAATGGAGTCAGTGCATTTAAAACTGAACTCATGGTGCTAGATTCATTGCACTACACTCTAACCACTTTTAATATAGAAATATTGCTCGCCAGTTTTCACTTCTCTTTCCTCTCGAGGCACAGAGAAAAGACGACTACACTTTCCAGCCTCCTTGTGATCAGGGAAGGCCATCTTACTAGTTTCAGCTGATGAGAAAAGGTGACCTGTCTCACCTCCGAGTGGAGGCCGTGAAAAGCTCCAGCGCAAACTTCAGTCAGCCTAGTTCTCTGTGTGACCATGTGGGTGGGTCGGTCAGCCTGGGTCTCTGCGTGACCATGTGGATCCGAATGCCTGCCAACCTATGTTGACAGGTAGTTATGAATGAGAAATAAACCTGGGATGTGTTAAGCCACTAAGATTTTAGGGCATTCTGACACAACTCTCTTTTTTAATGACCATCACACCAGTGGGTTTCTCGGTGGACATCCAGAGGAAAAATAGGGTGATAACTTTATGAGCAGATCACAAGTCTCTATAGGACATAAAGTTGTATGCCTGCATAAATGAACAGTTTCTTTTCATTAAAAAAAAACTTGACTAAAATTCTGGTCCACAGTCCAGCAATAATAATCCTTTGCTTCAAAGCTGCATAGAGATACATTTTCTCACTCTAATTTGTAGGAGACGTTGCAGAAATTCTTTTCTCACACACAATTTCTAATAATATCACTTCATATAAACACAATTTTCAATGCAACGAGATAAGGGATCGCCTACCTATTTTTAGACGCTCTCCCAGTTGTGAGCCTAGCACTGTTGTTCATATACATTCGGAGTAACCTCCAAGCTTTCACGCTGGTAACTGCTTCACATTTGCCAAGAGTGAGATTTGCCAATAGCATCAAGCAAGGGACAGACAGTATCATCTATTTCACCTTACATTTGTGAAATATAATCAAACAATGGGTTTGGATCTATTTTAGACTGTCCAGTTCAATGACGAATATGGATCTATTTTTACAACAAACACGTTGCACTTTAATAAGATTAGCAAAACAAATCTGGTTGTTGAATTTCCCTGTTAAACTTCCTGATAAATGATTGGTGCATTAGTCATTTCTTTGTTTCTTCCTTCATTTGTTCGTTCATTCTATAAATATGTATTTGGAGCCTGCTTTGTGCCAAGCAGAGTGGGCTCTGAATGTCTGAAGTCTAATGTCTAGGAGTTTATAATGATATTAATTTATAGTAAAATATCTGATCATTGAATAGTCAGTAGTTATGGATATTTTGTTTTAATCATACAAATAGATGAATATTAAACATATCTTTTTTCATGGCTACATGGGGACTTGATGAATAAGAAATAAAGTCTCTGAAAGTCAATTTACTTAATTTCACTAAGGAAATCATGACTATCAATGGTATACAATGCTGGGGTAAGACCCTGATTCATAGTGCAATTAAGGCAGAATTTGAACTTATAAAAAGCTGCATATGTATTTATAATTTGTGCATATAGATTTCAAGGGATTTTATAACTCTGGTGACCCTAAAATATGTAGAATCCATAGAAGACATTCTCCTGCCTCGGACACCAAAGACACTCAATAAATACTTGGTGGTGATGAGGTGTCAAGTGGAGGCTTCCTTCCCCTAATTACTAAGAGCTTCTCTTGCTTCAGTTGCTCTCACCCTCTGCAGCTACTGTGGCTGGTGGAACGGGCCCCTGAGCATATGTAGCTGACTCATCTTACACCTCGAGAGGCATGCTTGCTGCAGGCTATGTCCAAAACACACTTCTGTTTATAACCTTATTTTAAAAGCACTTTAAAAACCAGATTCTTGTAGTAAACATATTAAAAAGTCAATAAACAGAATAGCTTGGTTCATTGGTTCTCCGCTGCTTTTTCCATCAAATCAGACATGCCATGTCTCATAGGCCATATACTCCAAGGCTGCAACCCAGCAGCATGCAGGGGCATCAGCAATCCTGCTGACTTCCTCCCACCTGCCCCTCAGCCTCTCGCACGCAACAAAAAGTTTAAAGATGCAACTGAGCATTCAGTTGTTAGAGCAAAAACCTTGAATCTGAGCTAATTTACACACAGAGAATACAGTAAACTTAGCAGTTTGTTATCAAATTTACTTGTGAAAACATTCACGACTCATCTGGCACTCTTGTCACTGAACCATCACTGGTCATTTATTCATTTATTTTTACAAGTGATCTAGTTAAAGTATCATGCAGATTGACTTCGTGGTACTGCAGTAGAAATACCTAAATTCTCAGAAAACATGGAACACTTAACATGGTAACTATGTTTAAACTCAGGCCTTTCCTTTTGTCTGTGTACTTCCATTTATGCCTCTGGGTGTGTGGTGTAAGAAATGAAGCTGAATCTATACTGAGAACATGGGATGACTATAATACCTTGTTGTGATATTTACTAACTGGAAGAAATATGAAGCATTAGTTATTGGAACTTTTTAGCTTTTTAGAAGCAAGTTTGCAGTATCTACCTGTAATGCAGAGAACACTGCATAGAGAACATTCAATGTTCAAAACACATTTCACTTAGCACCTCAAAGAAAAAAAAAGGCAACAGCCTTCAATGGTACTATTGAGGCACATTTGGTCAGCATCCTCACACGGTTTTGGAAATAAAGTTAACATTAACCAAAATTTCCTTTCTCTTTCATTCTGCAATAGCAAACCAAAGATTTTAGTTAAAAAAAAAAATTAAACTATAAAATTCAGTGAAATCACTCACTGTTCTTTTTCACTATACAAAACAAAATTCCCCCACAAAACAATTACCAAATCATATAACAGCCTACCTTGCATCCTATGTAAAGTCTTAGATAAGCAGTGTGATACTTATATTTCCATAACTTATTCCTTTTAGAATTTTATTTTACAACAAGAAATTTTATAATAGTTTTCTTAAACTAAGAGACTACTCAGGGTTACTTATGCATGTTTCTATGGGTTGCATAAACAAAGATTACAATTAAAAAGCAGGAAAAAAACAGAGAACCCGGCTTTTCAGCAGATGTTTTCTCTCTCTTCACTTCATGTGGTCTAATGGAGGTATTTGTGCTCTTTTTTGTTTATACCTTGACATAGAAGTAACATGAGACTTCTCCACAGCCTGCTATCAAATTTTTCTGAAAGTTGGTAGAGGAATGGCAAAATTTCAGTGGGAATTACTGGGTGGGCAAATTAGTCAGGCATGAATTAGCAAAGTTCTACTGTTACTTGACTTTAAAGCTTGTTTCCTGTAACATTCAAGATCGTGCTCAGCTGTATACGAATTTGAAGTATGAACTACACACGATTACATATGCATGACTGATTATCATTATCGCTGGTATCTTATTTTTTTCTTTAACGGTTGTGAGAGAATCTGCCCCAACCTCTGTTAGAAAAAGCAAATGGACTCTGCTCTCTTACTCACTATTCCTCCAAGCAAAACACACAGGCACGCGCACAACGCGCACACACGCAGCTCACAAAAGGACAATGACCTGCATTAAAGCCACAACACAATGACTGCATTGTCTCTAAAGCTGAATGTTTTCTTCTTGAAAAAACATGACACATAAGGAAGCAAAGGGAAACATGCATGACAAGACCTCTGTAAGACCGCATATTGCAGAAATATTTATACAGAAAAGGCTTTCAGATGGCCCAAGAACACAAAAGCAGTATGAACAAAAGTTTAGATTCTGCTCCATAAAGTCAGAACTTAACTACTTGAATTTGTCTAATTCCACGCTGCCCAGAGCTGTGGTGCAGACGTGAACTCGTGATCCTGAGGGAGGCTGGTCTCTAGCGCATGCAACATAATTCTACTCTGTGGACTCCATGGGCAGGAGGCCTACACTAGAAGAGAAGTGGTATGCTCCTCTAGCTTTCTTCTTGGGCATTTATCTTACATATCCTATTTAAACTGCAATTACTGAACAACATGCTGTCCTCTATTCATCTGTAAAGCAAGCATGCAGTTGTCTGAATGATTTGGCAGCAGGTAAACAGAAATGAATGAGCCTGGAATTTCATGCTGGGTTGAGAGCTGCCTTTTTGATCATAGGGACCTTTTAGCTCCTTAGCAGGATAAAGTTAAATGAGGACAAAGTTAAAGTTGAACAATGCCAAATTCTAAGAGCCCAGCAAAAATACATAAATAAATAAATAAACAAATAAATAAATAAAATAAAGAAAAAGAAAGAAGTGCTTTAAAACAGCTCTCCTAGTTTCTCAAGTATTATCAACACTCTAAGCACACTAAATTCCTTTTGTGTAAATGTTACCCTGCAGTTGTTCATTCTGGGCAAAGGAAAAGGTTATATTATTATGGTCAAAGAACAATCAAATGTCCCCATATATCCCTGGCCTTCTGGGAAAATCTCTACTGGCCACCATAGATGACTCTCAAATCATGAAAATTTCCAAATGCAGTTTATGCACATAAGGAGCACCTCCTGGGTCAGGACAATGTCATCTTCATCACTGTGGTCCCAATACCTAGCATAGCACTTACTGGTGTTTAATATTCAATTCAGTTCAATTTTCCACACCAACCTATCTCAATTAGCACTACTGTGTGCTATGGATCAGCTATCAGTTTGACATTTCAAGCTGCCGGGATTATCATGAAAATGATGAAGCCCTCAGTCAGCTGAGACAGACTTACACATTCTGAAACAGTTTTTGTACTGGTAAAGGCCATTTTATCAACATGATAAAGACTGCAGACTAGATAAGTATAATATAATTTATTGTCTTCACAGGATGCCCTCAAAACACCCACGAATATAGAAGCTTATGACTACATTAAATGCAGGGGAGCTACCAAAATTGAAAAGAACACGGCAGTTTCAATAAAGTATTTAAAAAACACTTTATATAAGACTCATCTTTCAGAATAGGACAGCAAATTTTTTCCAGTGTCAAGTTAGCATCTTAAATTGGCACCTTTACTGATACAATGATGACCTCACTGAAACTCTGAGGACTGGGGTGGCATCTACTTATATTCTATAGAACACAGCACTGTACTTCTACAGGCAAATATTCAAACATCAAATGTTTGCAGTGCTCATTTGACGTTTACATTAACACAAATAATTCACAGTTGGCTATGTTCAGGTTTTTAATAAATTACATTTATATTCCTTGCCACCCTAGACTTAAATACACCCATGGTGAGTGTCTGTCTATAAACACTGACATTAGGTAAGAACGCGTATCTATTTGCAAAATGCTCTAATATTCTGAAGTGTGTCTAAATAAGAACTTAAGGTATGAAAATTGTGTATAGCTACTTAGAAAAGAGGTTAAATTCTTTTCATAGGTGAGCAAACTGTACCTTAGAACATAATGTTCAATTCATTGTGTAAGCAAGATAACAGCTTACTGAACATGTTGTTTAAATAAGATTTGTAGGGTAAAGAGTTGAAGAATGAGGAAAACAACTGGCTATAAAGTTCATCTAATATTTACTTTAATTTCAATATCCTGCTTCCATAAAACAGGTTGATTAAAAGCATCTGAATGTTGGAAAGAGCCAGCTTTCAAAAAAGAACAGGTTTCAATAAAACCACCTTTGCAAAAATTATAACAGTGAGCTGATCTAACCCAGTCTCCTCTTGCTTTTAGCTTTCAAGCTGCCTTGATTATTCCTGGGCTTGGGCTGGGCTAGCTTTGGTGGATATTTAGTTTATAGTTTAAATGATAGTAAGCCTAACCCAAAAGTCAGCAGCCTTTGTATAGCTAATTAAAGGGCATCAGGCTAGGGGTAGGAGAGGAATCTGAATTCTGCTGAAGTGTAGACTAGTCACAGATAACATCACTATTATAGACTGGCCTCTTGAGATATCTTTTCAGATTTTTCGCATGTTTGACACCCATGGCTCCACTTGGTCCTGCCAACCCCACTCCTGTGGCCCCACCCTGAAGCAACTCCACTCAGGAAGACGGCTTAGACTCCTTATGATTTCTTCTCTGCCCCAACCAATCAGCAGCAAGCACTCATTTCTAGCCATCCCCATCCCTTCTCCCAATCTGCCTTTGAAAAACCTCTGATCTACGAGCCTTCAAGGAGATTGATTTGATAATAATGCCCACTCCCACATGGCATGGCCAGCCTCAGGTCAATTAAACTTTCTTTACTGCAATACCATGGTCTTTATTTGTGCTATGGGCAGGAAGAACCCGTTTGGTGGTTATATCAACATCTGTGTTCTAGGAGTGAGAATGCCAGTTTTATTCACTGGACTAGTCTAGAATTTCTCCCAGATTCAAGTTAGAAAGAGCTAGTTTAAGTGCATGAGAGCTGATCATTCATCCTATAGATGTTATAAATAATCTCTGTTATCTATTGCTTTCTATTAGAATAGAGTAGTACCAGAGCCCAGTCTGAGGGAAAGTCCTGACTGAAGGCATGGGAAAAACCTCAATGGAAGAAAAATCCAGAAAAGAAAGGATACACATTTTGCATGGTAGATTTTTGTGTGTTTTCCAACCTGTCCTAATAGACAATTTAGAAGAGTAAACAGTACTAGCTAAGGATGTCAACTCCTGACCTTCCTGGAAAACAAAACAAAATAACAGAATAATTTATATTAATTTCTTTTTTCTTGTGTGTGTTTGTGTTTTTTTTTTTTTTTTTTTTGAGACTTGCTCTGTCATCCAGGCTGGAGTGCAGTGGCGCGATCTCGGCTCACTGCAAGCTCTGCCTCCCGGGTTTACACCATTCCCCTGCCTCAGCCTCCCGAGTAGCTGGGACTACAGGCGACTGCCACCACGCCTGGCTGATGTTTTTTTTTTTGTATTTTTAGTAGAGACAGGGTTTCACCATATTAGCCAGGACAGTCTCCTGACCTCATGATCCGCCGCGCCCGTTCCAACTTATATTAATTTCTATAACATGGCAAAATTTAGGTATTCACAAAAAAGCTTGAAACTTAAAAGGCCATTTTTCCTGGAACAAATAACAATAAAGTTTGGGTTTTTCTGTTAAGTACCTTAGGGCAAATTTAATACATTCATTCAGCCAACAAGTATTTATTGTCTGTTACCTTCAATACATAATACTAGGTGGAATGCGTGAACACGACACAAAAGCAAGAAAAAACCCAGGAAATTACTAGGTATCTTCACAAACACCCTTTCCACTTGCAGACTTACTTTTTCTAAATGTGTAGTGGAATACAAAAACAGAAACATGTCTCCAGTTACAAGAAAGAAACTTGGAGTTCACCAAAATGACTCCACCATGTCTTAAAACAATAATGTGATCACAGCAAGACTGGAGATTTAAGGAGCACAGAATAAGATGGGCAAAAACAAGAAGCACTATTAAGATCATTATGAAATTAAGATAAACCTAAAGAAATTTTAGGTACCTTAAATGGAGTTATCCAATATAGTAAGAGTAAGAATTGAAGTTAGTAAAAAACTCAGCTAACTAAAAATTAATTACCCAAGTAATCATCCTCGTAAGATTTCTCTAAGACTTCTTTCTTTCTCTCTCATTCATTCATTCATTTATTCAGAGATGGAGTCTCATTCTATCATCTAGTCCAGAGTGCAGTAGTGCGATCTCAGCTCACTGCAACTTCTGCCTCCCTGGTTCAAGCAATTCTCCTGCCTCAGCCTCCCGAGTAGCTGGGATTATAGGCGTCTGCCATAATACCTGGCTAATTTTTATATTTTTAATAGAGATTAGGTTTCACCATACTGGCCAGGCTGGTCTTGAACTCCTGACCTGAAGTGATCTGCCCACCTTGGCCTCCCAAAGTGCTGAGATTACAGTCATGAGAAGCCAACACACCTGGCCTTTAGGACTTCTGCATAAGACCAACAAATTAATTGAAAGAAAGCTACCTATGGAGATTAAAACATCAAAAGGCAAACCATACAAGGATATTATATCTTTAAGACATTTCTACATATGAACAAGATTTACAGAGGAATTTTGCTATGGTCACATTCTAAGGAAACTTTCACAGACTTAAAGGAAAAATTAAATCAGTGCAAACTCAAAAATCCAAATGTATAGCTGTCAGGTTAACTATATATAGGTCACTGATAATTTATTATGCTTTTGTTAGGTTTTAGCTTCCCACCCCCCATTATTTAAGCAAGCAACAGAGTTTGGACTAGATTTGAGAGCAACATTTACTCTCATTGCTAATGCAAAATATTAATAGGACATGTCTTCACATGTTGTTTTCAACACACTTCACATGTAACTTTTTAACATGGGAGTATACATATATTAGCCTTCATTTTCATAGAATTCAAAAAATGAAGATTCACTTTGTTTTTTGATTTTTGAGACAGGAACTCAGTCTGTTATTCACACTGAGGTGCTGTGGCATGATCCTGGCTCATTGTAGCCTCAACGTTCTGGGCTCAGGCGATTCTCCTGCCTCAGCCTCCTGAGAAGCTGGAAGTACAGGTTTGTGCCATCGTGCTTGGCTAATTTTTGCTTTTTTTTTGTAGACATGGGGTTTCACCATTTTGCCGAGGCTACTCTTGAACTCCTGGGCTCAAGTGATTGCCCCACCTTGGCCTCCCAAAGTGCTGAGATTACAGGCATGAGCCACTGCACCTGGCCACACTTACCTTGTCAAACAGCATGTATATTTCTTGAGTGCAAGAGGCCATCTTTAATTTAAGAGGCCAACTTAAATTCCCCATCACAGACACTGGCAAAGCCAGACACATATAATGATATTTCAAATATTTAAGTGTTCATGACTTCTATATGAAATGCACTGTGTGTCACGTGAAGCTGGAATCTATTGTATCCAAAATGGTATTTCTAACAGCTTACATTTTCTATTTAGTCTTCCTCACCATACTGCTATCCAGACCAATTTACACAATTTCTAAACCAAAGTGAAATAAAAAGTTATACACAAGGAAAAACTTCAGAACAACGCACATTTCTCTGAGTCAGTATCTAGAGCAGATGATGCCTTCAGCTCTAAAGCTGCTGTCGTTTTCATGATTGCAGCAGTGACACGCATCACCTGTGGGCGTGCTCCTGGGGAACAGTAATTTAGAAACTGGGAGATAGCTCCACTGGGTGATGACACGATGGGAATAAACAAGGAAAAAACAAAAACTCAAGTCAGCAGTATACGCAAGTAGTCATCTACTTAAAGGAAAATAATCCCTATTAATCCTCTTAAGATGTGAGGCAGAGGCACAGCCTCAGTGGAAACCAAGAAAGTGATGCCAGAAGTAATAATCCAAGCTCCCCATAAGGAAAGAGGATGATTCTGAAGGGTTGGTAATACACACACCTGTCTGGTGCCAACCATTATATCTGCAAAATGAAGCACGTGAGAACTCTTTAAATATTAAATTCCAAGCAATGCGATGATATCGCAAGAAAACGATGCAACAATGTAAGACGAGCAAGTTCTTTATTTCTCAAAGCAGATTTTAGAATCCTTGAATTAAATTTTTTCACTTTCCCTCCCCCTAAGCAACCAAAGTCACAATTCCCTGATTAAGTCAGTGATAGAGAAAGACCCCATTAATCCAGAAGCTGAGTTTTTGTGTTGAGAACTACCAAGCTGGGCATGGTGGCTCACACCTGCAATTCCAGCATTTTGGGAGGCAGACGCAGGCAGATCAGTTGAGTTCAGGAGTTCAAGACCAGCCTGAGCAATATGGCAAAACCCCATCTCTACAAAAAAATACAAAAATTAGCTGGGCATGGTGGTGCACACCTGTAGTCCCAGCGACTCACGAGGCTGAGGTGGGAGGATGGCTTGAGGCTGGGAGGTGGAGGCTGCAGTGAGCTGAGAATACGCTACTGCACTCCAGCGTGGGTGATAGAGCCAGACTTTGCCTCTAAGGAAAAAAACAAACAAACAAAAAAACCCCTAGCCGGAGACCAATTTGCAGACCAATTTTCATTTTAGCTATAAAAACTATAAAAGATGAACTAAAATTACAAAGAAATGGCTCACTGATTCTTTCAACTATTATTTTGCCACTTCAAATCTCAAACTAAATCTTTAAAGTGAGTTCTGTAACATCACAGCCTTAAGATATTTTGCAATTAAGTTTCAAATAGCAGGATAATTATGTTTGCCTACAATCCTCTCTTCAGAGTTTAACTTCTGTTATCACCCACTCTTTAGCAAAAGATGAACCAACTTGTAGCATTTATTTCACCCCTGGAACAGAAAATTTTTCAAAAAGTTATACTTGCTATATATTTACCTCTTTGGTGGTCAGAAATAAAGTCTAAAGTATTTCCTCAATCTGGACATGTAAAGTATCTCAACAATTTGGACAGCACAGGACTTCCGGACAGTACATGTATCTAACCAGAATTTACTAACTTTAATAAAAACACTTACTGTGATGATCATGCAAACATTACTCAGATGCTACTTGCTTTTTTTTTTTTTTTAAGGTGCAGTAAAATAAATAAATAAATAAATAAAACTCCTCACACATACAAAGAAAGCCAAGACACCATTAGAACATGTCTGGACTTGAATAGGAATTCTACAACTTTGAAGTTTTAAATTTCACGGCACACCCAAACTAGGCATAAAATAGTATCCAGAATACATTAGATTCATATGGATTCAGCATGTTTCAAAACACACCTGTAGGCCAGGTGTGGTGGCTCATGTCTGTAATCCCAGTAATCTGTGAGCCCAAGGCCGGTAGATCATTTGAGGTCAGGGGTACGAGACCAGCCTGGCCAACATGGTGAAACTCCGTCTCTACTAAAAATACAAAAATTAGCCAAGTATGGTGGCACATGCCTGTAATTCCAGCTACCCGGGAGGCTGAGGCAGGAGAATCACTTGAACCTGGGAGGTGGAGGTTGCAGTGAGCCAAGATCACACTACTGCACTCCAGCCTGGGCGACAGAGCAAGACCTTATCTCAAACACACACACACACACACACACACACAATCATCTCATTGTGAAGTTAGCTTCTTGTAGACTTTTAGAATGGGTCCTTTTACAGGGGCCATAAACCACATGACCACTCACTAGTCCTCAGGCTTCCGGCACCAGATGTGGGTTCTGAGCACACACACAATCTGGCTTTACAGGCAGCAGCAGGGGGAAGTACTTCATTCGGGGAAAAAAGCATGTAACTTGGTAACTATTTAGCACCTCCTTCTCTGGCAGTGATCAATCAGGAAACCCTCTGCTGGAAGCATCTACTCAGAATTTAAAAAATCATGCAGTTCTTGCTGCTGAAATTTATGAGCATGTAGATGAGAAAGAGTATGTATCATGGATGAGGACGGGGAGAGCAGGAGTGCCCCACGAGAGCCACAAACAGGAAAGTACAGGAGCTGGCCCGTGTGCCACACTGCCTAGTGCCAACCATACAGCAGTCCCAGCCACCCGCTTTCCACATAGCCCTGTGGGGTTAATGATATCACTCCTGATAGTGCCTATGGCACCATTCTCTATGGCCATGGTGCAAAAATGGGTTTATAATCAAACAAAATATCCAGATACGTGATTCAATACGCTTCGGTCTGCAAACGTCAATTTTCTAAAAAGTTTTTCAAAGAACATTAAATATTTGATATACAACATTTACTGAAAAGAACAAGATGATATAAAATCAGGTTGCCCATACGACTGGGTGTACCCATGTGCAATGAAGATATTACCAGAAGTTACCAGCACTTCTATTTGTATAACTCCCTCTCTGCTACCACCATCAAAAGCAATTCCACCCCAAAAAGCTTTCTGTCTCACAAAAAGTGTATCTTGATAACCACCTGCGACAGTATAATAAAGAGATTATTCATTTTGCTAGCACAGTCCCTTATTTCTCTTCTTGCTAATATTGAGCTCCCACTAACACATTTTACTCTTCACTTTCAAAAGCTACTTCGAGGAAAAAAAAATCAACAACGGTACTCAATTTCACCGCAATCAGCATTAGACATCATGTTGGCCAGGATTTCACCAAACTTTCCCGAGAGGGTCCTCGTTTCAATTTCCCAAGTGGTTCTCCTTGCTAGGCCCAAAGAAGATGATAAAAATACATATGATTAGCATATTAGTTTGCTAAGACTGCTGTAACAAAGTACCACAAACTTGAGTAGCTTAAACAATGGAAATTAATTGTTTAAAGTTCTGGAGGCTGGAAGTCCAAGATCAAGATACAGGCAGGGAGATTCCATGGTCTCCCCTGCCTTCTGGAGGATTGCTGGCAATCTTTGGAGTTCCCTACCTTGTAGAAGCATCGCCTGATCTCTGCCTTCATCTTTCCATGGCATTCCCCCGGTGTGCATGTCTGTTTGTGAGTCTAAATCTTCCCTTTTTTATATGGCTACCAGTCAGATTAGAGTCCACATTCATGACCTCAATTTTTTTTTTTTTTTTTTTTGAGACGGAGTCTTGCTCTGTCGCCCAGGTGGGAGTGCAGTGGCACAATCTCGGCTCACTGCAAGCTCCACCTCCTGGGTTCACGTCATTCTCCTGCCTCAGCCTCCTGAGTAGCTGGGACTATAGGCATCCGCCAACATGACCGGCTAATTTTTTGTATTTTTAGTAGAGATGGGGTTTCACCGTGTTAGCCAGGATGGTCTCGATCTCCTGACCTCGTGATCCGCTCACCTGGGCCTCCCAAAGTGCTGGGATTACAGGCGTTGAGCCACCGCGGCCGGCCTCATGACCTCATCTTAACTTGACTCCATCTGCAAGAGGGTCTGCAAAGACCCTATTTTCAAATAAGTGCACATTCAGAGGTACTGATAGGATTTCATATCTTTTTTGGGGGACACAATTCAACCTGTAGCAATGAGCAATAATGGGGTGGCCAGGTAAGTTACCTTTTCAAAAGGGATTTCTCACAAGACAAGGGTATGTTGTGTACCATCAGCAGCTGGCTTCAGGACTTACTGCCTGACTGTGTTTAAGAGTAAGGATTTTTTAATTGCCCCAAAGCCTCAGGATCATTAAGGTGGACTAAGGGATCATACTGTAGTCTTTACTGCTGTTCTCAAATATTGCATCTCTCTCCTCCTCTGGGTAATGGTAAAAATGTACTTCCCAATCTGAAATGGCATGGCCACGTGACTTGCTTTGTCCAGTAAAATATGAGTGGCAGTGATGTGTGCCACTTTCGAACACAGGCTTTAAAGGGCAGTGTATGGGCTGGGCACAGTGGCTCACACCTGTAATTCCAGTACTTTGGGAGGCCGAGGTGGGTGGATCACCTGAGGTCAGGAGCTTGAGACCAGCCTGACCAACACGGTGAAACCCTGTCTCTACTAAAAATACAGAAATTAGCTGGGCATGGTGGCACGCACCTGTAGTCCCAGCTACTCAGGAGGCTGAGGCAGGAGAATTGCTTAAACCCAGAAGGTGGAGGTTGCAGTGAGCTGAGATCGCGCTGCTGCGCTCCAGCCTGGGTGACAGAGCAAGACCCTGTCTCTAAGTAAATAAATAAATAAGGCGTGTGCAATTTACCACGTTCCTTTCACCTATGGCAGTGATGGTGAAGGCACGATGGGATTAGCCGTCATCATCCTGGGGACTCTTGGTGACGACAGAGAATTCTGCTCTCTTGCTGACACACATTGTTTGTGTATTGTGAGTAAGAAAATCACCCTTTGTGGGTGAATTCACTGATGTGGTTTGTTATGCAGCATGATCAATATGATCTAGCCTATCCTTGACTGATACAGACGGGAATTTCCCAAATTGAATGTGTTCTCTATATTTCCTTAGGTTTTTCTTTTCTCTATGTTATTAGGAAAGGGAAGTCCATTTCATGAGCTCATATAGAGTAACAAAACTAAATGTGGAATGTTATACCCATCCATACCACTAATTTACCCTGCCTACTAAAAACACACGAACTCAGCTGGGGCGACAAAACGTGCAAGAGAAGCCATGTAGATCAAGGCCCAGTCAGGCCAACTCACTGACATAAGCCAAAATTCATTTGTTCATTTACTCAACTGTTCAGTGGGTGCCTACTTTTTATTTTTAGGTCAACTGGATTGATCCAAAAGGTACTGACTTATCTTTTATTTAATTTCAGTCACTGATATTACAAACACGTTTTGCAATCAATTACTACATTTATTTAAACTGCTCGCAGTATAAATTTCAGCGGTGTCTTCAAATCAGATAGAGAAGTAGATATGAGGATGAGGAGTCATTCGATCCCTCCCTTTCTAGAAAGAGCTCCTTCTTGTCCCTCCTTTGAGGTGACAGGACTACATTTACCAGCTAATGACAGCATTTTAACCAAATTAGAAAACGCTCCTGATTACCATAAACACAACGAACAAATGGAAATGAGCCAGCACAAACTATGCACCACTCACGCGGATATTTTGTGAAATTCAGAGAGACCTTTGCCAGCCTGACTTTTAAAAATAACTGTATAAATAACTAGATACAATCTTACATTTTAATTTAAAAATGTTTATTAAACATTTTATAGTTTTTTTTCTGTTTTTTTGAGATGGAATCTCGCTGTCGCCCAGGCTGGAGTGCAGTGGTGCCATCTCAGCTCACTACAAGCCCTGCCTCCAGGGTTCACGCCATTCTCCTGCTTCAGCCTCCTGAGTAGCTGGGACTACAGGCGCCCACCACCACGCCCGGCTAATTTTTTGTATTTTTAGTAGAAATGGGATTTCAGAGTGTTAGCCAGGATGGTCTCGATCTTCTGACCTCTTGATCCCCTGCCTCGGCCTCCCAAAGTCCTGGGATTATAGGCGTGAGCCACCGCGCCTGGCCAACATTTTATAGTTTTAAAACTGTTCTGTTCAACCAGATGTAATGCATTAAGAAAAAAAAAAGGGCAGGTTTTTTTTTTTTTTCCTTTCTTTTTCCTCCAAAACAGCTGCCACAAGGTTTGGGAAGTTGTTATTGACTCGTTTGTAATACCGTGCTTTTGTTAATATTGTTTGGTAGGTGTGGAGAGCTAGGACAATAAATAATTACCTAATAATTAAGAGACTTTATAACATAAAGAAGGGGACCATGTGGTAGCAGTTGACAGAAAATATGGTGAGAACTGTTCCAAAGGGTGGGCAGAAAGACACAGACCGATAACAAAAGGCCACCCACTTCAACAGGTTTTTACATCCTGTACTACACAGTAATGCTAAGGTATTCTGTTGGAAGTCTTCCATTTCCATCTCAGCTATCCTTTCCAGTTAAAAAAAAAAAAAAAAAAAAAAAGAGAGAGAGAGAGACTTGAAAATATAGGCTGGGCACAGTGGCTCACATTTGTAATCTCAGCAGTTTGGGAAGCCAGGGCGGGATGACTGCTTGAGCTCAGGAGTTCAAGACCTGCTTGGGCAACATAGTGAGACACCTTATGTACAAAAATAAAAGATTAGCTGGGTATGATGGTGCATGCCTGTAGTCCAAGCTACTCAGGAGGCTGAGGCGGGAGGATCGCTTGAGCCCAGAGGTTCAAGGCTGCAGTGAGCCATGATCGCACGCCACTGTACTCCAGCCTGGGCAACAGAGTGAGATCTGTCTCAGGAAACAAAAGAAGAAAAGGAAATACAGCAGAGTTTGAGAAATGTCACATTAGTGGAAAGTAATTAATTACAAAATAAGTCATTTTGTTGATTAATCTTTTAAATTACATCGGTCATTTTTAAATGACCCTCAAATAGGTCGCAATGAATGAATTTCTTGGTTATGCGACTATATGCCATACTGACTTTCTTAATATTTCCACAATGAACATAGTAATGATGGTTGGAAACAGCGGAAAAAATGTTTTTAACATAATTTTAAAATAATGCTTCTCAGATTCAGCCCTCTCTCCGAATTCCCCACAATACTGCTTCCCTGCCTCTCATCTTCTCTCTGTGGCGGTACTTTCCTAGTAGAAGCACACAGGTAGCTTCCTCGACAGGCTCCATGAATCCACTGCACAACCGATAAGTCTACAGAACTGCCCAATACGCCCAGGCTTGCGCTCGCTCTGCCTCCTAAATCCCTGCCACATCTGGTCTTCGCACCCAGCCTCGCCCAGTCTGCTCCATGGCTCTCCTTTCTTTTTTTTTCAAAGTCCAGCTCAAGTGTGCCTCCCTCAACACCTGCCCAGAAAGCTCTCCTAACCAGGCCAGCCCCTGGGGCTCTCTCCCCTACACAGGTGGATAGTGGCATGGAACACACAGATAGTGGCATGGACTGGACAGTGGCATGGGCCACACACTCGGAGGCAATGGGAAAGGCCAGAGGCATCATCTGCCTTTAAAAGCGATGCAGCCAGGTGCAGTAGCTGCTCAGGAGGCAGAAGGATCATGTGAGCCCAGGAGTTCGAGACCAGCCTGGGAAACATAGTGAGACCCCATCTCCAAAACAAAACAAATAACCCCTCCCTACCCCAAGAAAATACACACAGTACCTACTAGCACAGTGTGGCTTATAAACTAGATGGTTTGCTGAGTGTGCTTCAGGGATGGAAGGGGTTGGAACCCTGACGCCACCACCTAGCCTAGCTTAGAGCAGGAACCACAAAAATCAGAGAGCTTTTTCTCTGCTCAACATCCGTGTATGTTACAACTAAGTGTATAATGCTTATTTGTGAATGTACTTTAGAAACTTGTGTGTAACGTACATTCAGAACGGACTAAATAGAGGCCAAAATATTTACTATCTGGCCCTTTACAGAAAGTTTGCTAACTCCTGATTTAGAGCATAAAACACATTCTTGTCAAATCATGCAGTGCCAATTACATCACAGAGCGTGTGCAACAAAAAGGTGATCAATGCAAAGTCCCAGCTCTCAGGCGGCTTACAAAGAGATCCCAGACCTCACTTCAACAAAAAATCCTACTGACACCACTGCCTCGGGAAGAACATCTGCATACCTGCTTAAACACACTTCCCCAGTGGTACTTCTTTTCCTCTCAATTGGGTACTGAATTTCTAAGACGGGCCTATTCTCCTGAGATTTTCTCATTTCCATGCCTTCTTGCTGGAAATGTCCTTCTTTGCAAGTATAAATCCTACGCCTTTTTCAGGACCCTTGTTCACACCTCTCATCCTGTGCAGCCTTTCAGTATCCTCAATTCTGAGAATCCATAGTTTTTATCATTTGTGTCTTCCTCTTCAATTGAACTTCTACTACTTAGTTCAGTCCATTCTGTTATGTGCATTACCTTTTTAGTACCTGCCTCTCTCGTTAGACTGGAAGCTCTGTGGGGGCAGGGGCTGTATCACTTTGGACTCTCTCATCTTAACTAACGCATTAAAAAAGTATAATCGGCTGGGCACGGTGGCTCATGGTTGTAATCCCAGCACTTTGGGAGGCCAAGGTGGGCAGATCACTTGAGGCCAGGAGTTTGAGACCAGCCTGGCCAACATAGCAAAATTCCATCTCTACTATAATACAAAAAAATTAGCTGGGTGTGCTGGCACACATCTGTAATCCCGGCTACTTGGGAGGCTGAGGCAGGGGAATCACTTGAACCTGGGAGACAGAGGTGGCAGTGAGCCGAGACTGCGCCACTGCACTCCAGCCTGGGCGACAGAGTGAGACTCTATCTCAAAAAAAAAGAAAAAGAAAAAGAAAAAGATAATCAAATATATAACTGTGTGAACAATTTTCAAAAAATTTTCAACCCAGTTTGAGACAGATATGACAGAGAAGACAGACACGCAAACATAGATGGCACAATGATGGAGGTAGGAACGGGGCAGAGTGAAGGGGCTGAAGGCTCCTGCACAGAGGGGCCACAGGGAATAAAGGCAGGGACGGGCCCGGTATCATGGAGTGTTTGTGGGTGTGGGGACATGCTGGGAAATGCAAGTCGATTCACCTGATTGGTAATGGAGGACCGTATGGGGTGTTGGCAGAACAGGAGAGAATAAGATTTGTAAACGTCACACTTTTGAGTTATAATGTGGGAAATGGATTAGAAGGGGTCCGTCTGGAGGTGGAAACTCCTCCGAATAAGAGGCTGGCCACAGTCGTGGCAGCGAAGAGGCAGAAGGGGCAGGGCCTGGCCACCAGACAGACGTGGAAGATGAAAAAGAGACAAGGGGCTTCCAGGGTTTCTGATCTTCAGAGAGCAAGGGCCATGCTGAACACTATTGAGCCGACCACACTGTACACTATTGACCGTGAAAGGCATGCATTTCCGGAGGAGAGAAAGACTCCTGAGTTTCTTATGCCTATGTGAAGTTTAATTCTATCAAAGAACTACATGGGATTATGGACGTGCTTCAGTTTTTTTTTTAATTGTGAAAAAGAAGGAATCTTGGATATTTCTCAAACAATGACCTGGAAGGAGAAAACAAGCTAGGAGAAAATATTTCTGAGGCAGTTTTTAATGAGGCATCATTCAATATCTTTTAGAAAAAAGTCTTCTCAAAGAGGACCATGGACACCCTGTGTTGGAATCCCTTGGGCATGTATAAAACACTGATAAGCGATTTCTGACCATAGCCTAGCCAGTCCGACCCGTTATGATATTACAACAATGTAGAAGTAGTTAAAAATAAGCTAGCAGAACAAGCCAATGCATTTCTTTAAAAAACAGCATAAACAGAATCTCAAAACGTAAAACATACAGGCTATTTTAATATGAAACATTTTATATCTTTAAATGTATAGTATCTTCATAGTTGGTTAAAAATAATAAAAATAAATTTCACGTCAGTATCTGTGGAACCCCAGAAACAGACTTTGGAGCAAAGTTTGAAACCACAGGTTTTAATTACACCATTTATACCCACTGAGAAGCAAGCCAGAGGGTGAGAAGGTGACCCATGAACTAGCACGCCGCTGTCACCTAGCTGCCGAGAGGCCTGGGGAGACTGCCACAATTACAAGTCAAGATTTACCACATGAACAAGATGCCTGGTGGACTTTTCTTTTCACTGCTACCGCTACCAGGCTCTAAACAACCCACTACGCTCTCATCTGGGACTATACTACCCTCCCTCCAGCCCCCAGGAAGAGAGCTCCTGACATACAAGCCAGAGCCCGCCTTTCTCTGCTGCCTCGGGGATTATCCTAGGATTACTATCCTCTATTTTATTTGTTGCTTATGTTTTCAGCAGAGCGTTGTTTTTTCTCTTCTCCATTGTGCCCCTCACCTGGCACGACCCATGGGGTACAAAGATCAAATCAAAGTTCTGAGGCACAGCTGGCTCAGAGAAGCCAAGATACACAGGATTCCCTATCCATAGCCAAATTCCTTTTCTCCTCTTCCTTGGCCCTTCTTCCTGAGACCTGCCACGCAGTCCCCCTTCTGACATGGCTCTATGTCTGGCACTGAAAAGCCAGGGGTAGCACAGCCAACCCGGAGCCTGGCACTAAAATATAAATACTCCCCAAGGGAAAAACAAAGTCTCTCTACACAGAAATGTCTGAACAACAGCAGGACATGGTCCACTCCACCAAAATGCCTTCGCACGATTATATCAAAGCTCGTAACCAGGGACACAGGCATTCCAGCAGCTACAGACCCTGCAATATGCCCAGTTCAGATGGAAGGCTTTGCTCAGTGCATCGTGAGGCTTTCCTTCACTGTTTCCAGCTTAAAATCCTCCTTAAGTAGTTTGGGAATGGATGGGAGCTATTAACTTCACCTAGTAAGCATTTTATTAATAATAATAATAATAATAATATTATTATTATTATTATAGCTGATCACAATTGTAAAACACATTAGCATTTACAAAGATCTTAAAGTTACCCTCATTAATTCCTTACATAAACTCTACTGCAAGTATTGTCATTTTACAAATAAGGAAACAGATTCAGAAAAGTTAAGTCACCAGGTTTCATAGAATTTGTCAGAAAATGAACATTAGGGCTGGGCATGGTGGCTCACGCCTGTAATCCCAGCACTTTGAAAGGCCGAGGTGGGCAGATTATCCGAGGTCAGGAGTTCAAGACCAGCCTGGCCAACAAGGTGAAAACCCATCTCTACCAAAAATACAAAAATTAGCCGGGTGTGGTGGCAGGTGCCTGTAATCCCAGCTACTCAGGAGGCTAAGACAGGAGAATCGCTTGAACCTGGGAGGCAGAGGTTGCAGTGAGCTGAGATGGCGCCACTGCACTCCAGCCTGGGTGACAGAGTGAGACTCTGTCTCGGAAAACAACAACAACAACAACAAAAAAACCCAACAAGAAAATTAACATTAAATCAAGTACTTTATGTATGAAATAAGACCTAAACATGAAACCAGTTTTTTTTTTTTTTTGCTATTACCTTGAATGAGAATTTAATAAACCATTTGGTTTAAAGTGTGAGAAGAGGCCAAAGACTTAAACGATCCAGTTGTTCCTGCTGGCACTAGTCCACACGGCACCAAAAAGATGACTGCCAAGCTCAGGGGCCTGCAGAGCTGCTTAGGAAATGGGACCTGACCGTTCCCTACCTTCAATGCTCTCCTTACCTTCAACGCCCACAGGGGATTTTCATGTGCAGCCAGGGTGCAGACTTCCTGCTTGTTAAGTTTTCCTGCCCTCAGCCATTCCATCCTTCTCCAACTGAAATGCCTCCAACCCACAAGTCTCCGCGGGGTAATGGGTGAGGGATGCTAAGGGTGCCACGCTCAGCCATGAAGCCTGGGCATCAGCAGCACCCAAGACGTGCAGGGGAGTCAGGGGCAGGCTGATGCAGCAGCCAGACCACTACTCCCTGCAAGAAGGCCTCATATCAGACTCTCTGGGGACTTCACACACTCATCTTCAGGACGTATAACCTGGCCCGTGTTACCTCTTCAAATGACCCAAGAAATGGGAGATTATTTGCTTGTCAAGTTTTCTTTTTTGGTCTAGTAAGATGTGTGTGGGTGGTTAATCACGACAAGGAAAAAAATCCATTCAAGTGTAGTTGACCCTTGAACAAGATGGGTTTGAACTGCATGAGTTCACTTATTATATGAGGATTTTCTTCTGCCTCTGCCACCCGTGACAGCAAGACCAACCCCTCCTCTTCCTGCTCAGCTTACTCAGTGTGAGGACAGTCAGGACGTAGACTTTACAATGATCCATTTCCACTTAATAAATAGCAAATATATTTTCTCTTCCTTATGATTTTAAACATGTTTTCTCTAGCTTTATTATGAGAATACAGCTTTTAATTTTTATAACATAAAATATATGTGCTAATCTACTGTTTAAGTTATCAGTAAGGCTTCTGTCAACAGTAGGCTACTACTAGTTAAATTGTGGGGGAGTCAAAAGATTTTCAACTATGTGTTAGGGTGTTGATACCCCAGCCTCCACTTTGTTCAAGGGTCAACTATATGTAGGTATGATTTACAATTGATACTGCTTATTGTGATTTTGAATGCAATAGCGGGTTTCATTTTATAGCAAACTTAGTTAAATCAGATGCTACAGAAATCAAATTATTATAGAAACTCAACCCATTTACTGAGCACCTACTACATAAAAAACTTATTACCAAGTGCTAAGGTGACAGAGCCCCACAGGACACAATATCTGATGTGAAATTCACTAGGATTTGACAAGGAAGACAATTAAGACTACCAACCTCCTACTGAACCATTCTTTATTATTGGGAATAAGTCCTTCATCATCTGCCTATTAAATCAGATTAAAAAGTACTGGATCTTGGTGCAGGTCTAGGCTAAGAGCTCTTCTCTTTCTACAACTTTTAAGAATATGGTGAATTTCCTTAAACTACAAATCTTCTGTCCTTCAAGTTGAATGATTCTACTCCTGACAACAAAACACCTACTCTTGCAACTCCCTTGGGGCAGTGCAGCTGTTTATCAGCTGTCTAAGCCAAGTGCATCCCTGAACTGTTTGGTCTACACATCCTGTGCGTGGCTGCCCTCCTCCAGCTTCCGGGAAAACAACTGCGCCAAGCACTCCTCCATCCCACACTCCAGGGAGCTCACCTACAGGAGGAGGCAAAGTTCAAACCTCCCAGGACTAAATGTTAAGGACACTGTCTCTTCTGGTTATATGTCACTAACAAACTAGTTGACAACTTCAGAGCTCAACACGACAGCCACTTACTATCTCTCAGGAACGTGGAGACTGGGCAGATCAGTGGCCTCTTATGTGACTACAGTTGGATGGTGATGGGCTGGAACATCCAAGACAACTTTACTCACCCGCCTGACACTTGGAGATGGCTAGAAAGTTGGAACTTCTCTCTAAGTGGCTCACTTCAGGGCCTTTAGGTGGCAGCTGGACCCCCAAAGCAAGCTATTCTAAAAGGCAGGAAGTGGAAGCTGCAGTCCTTTGAAAGGCTATGCGTAGAAAGGGCCCAGCATCACTTCAAGGCAACCAGAAGGCCAGCCTGGACTCCAGGGGAGGGGAGATAAACTCTCTGGGTGGATGGGAGAGAGATAAAAAGGACCCATGGCCATCTTTGCTCTGTTGCATCATCTTCCCATTTTTAATTAAAGAAGAATACACAGATACAATCTCTACCGATGGTTTTCAAGATGGACCTAACATCCACACCGAAGGTTCCGCAGTCTACCATTTTGATCTGAAGCAAAACACCTTGTAGGTTAGAGCTCACTGAATGGGTAAGTGCATTTGCCTATCTTGTTACATGGTCACGATGCCTTAATCTATACCACCAAATTGTCAACGACACAGTGTCTGCATAATGAACACAGTTATTTACGTTCAACAAATGAACAGCAAAGACCAAATGAAAAGGCCTTAAACTCCTGGACCACATGATTCAAAAGTGAAGAAGGATTCTAAAGACATAAAAAGAAGTCTGCAGGCCCTCACACACACTCCTGACTCTACTGTGTCTATATCTCAGGAAAGGCAAGATACCTGGCACAGAATTTGGAAAACAAAAGTGGCCTCCTATCATTTGTAAGAGGAACAACGAGAGAGAGGGATCCTCTGTAAATATTAAAGGAGATGTTAGCTACTAGTCTTTGTTTTTTCCTGTGAAAATGTGGATACGTCATAATTTTAAAAATTGCTGACTCTTTTCCCAGGCTTCAGAGCGGCTGAGCTCATTTGAGTTTTGCATCTACTGAGGATACCTCCATGCTATGTATATATTAGATGTGTGACGGTATTCTACAACGTGAACAATTCAGGGGCCCCTGCTTTCCCCTAAGCTCATCCTGGACCACTGTCTCCTCCACTCGCTTGGATGATCCCTTTCTAATCCTCCAGCATCTCTGACTCTCTTCCCAGCACAGGACCTTCGGGCGAGCGGCTGCTTGCACTGCGGTTCCACTGGCCCTGCCCACAGGGGTTCTTCCCAGGCCTCAGCTTACAGGCCACTCCTGAGGGGGAGGGTTCCTTAGTAGGCCTCCCCATGATTTCCTGTCTCAGCTTCCTGTTTGCCTCCTTTGGCACATTCATGAAAATAGTAGGTATTTGACTTATGAGTGTCTCTACCACTCATAAAAAAGAGCCATGGTCTGCAGTCTCCACAAGGGCAGGGGCCACATCTGTCTTATGCACTACTTAGCATCTGTAGAACTTGGCACAGTACCTGGACTGCAGAAGGAACTCTGAAGTGTCCCTTAGCCTTACTGACTTTTATGTTTATAAAGGCGGCAACAGCAAGTGAATCACCAAACTTTCTGGACTTAATTTATTCTTTTTTGGAGGAAGGTCAGAATTAATTTTTTTTTTCTTTGAGACAGGGTCTCGCTCTGTCACCCAGGCTGGAGTACAGTGGTATAATCACGGCTCACTGCAGCCTCAGTTTCCCCAAGCTCAGGTGATTCTCCTACCTCAGCCTCCTGAGTAGCTGGGACTACAGGCACATGCTGGCCAATATGTGCATTTTTTGTAGAGACAAGGTTTTACCATGTTGCCCAGACTGGTCTTCAATTCCAGAGCTTAAGCCATCTACCTGCCTTGGCCTCTTAAAGTGATAGGATTACAGGTGTGAGCCACAACGCCCAGCCTTTGGATTAAATATTATTAATTTCCTTCCGTCAATATCACTGAAGAGCTATTACCTACTCACCCAGGTTTACAAATAAATATTCATTTGTATTTACTACTTAGTGAGGAAATTCATTATCAGTAAGCATTTATTTTCTAGTCTTTACTATTATCTTACGAATTTAATATTGTAAAATCCTAACATAAAATAGGTCTGGAAAGACAAACTTTCCATGATCTTATATAATAACACTTTTACTATCTTAAAAGTATAAGGAAAGTCTAACATGTGGAAAAATTCAGAAGTAACAAGGTTTTTCGATTTTTCATAAATTTTGAATATATCTTCAATAACCAAGGATGAGGTCCAATCCATAACATTGCAGTCCTAGGTTTGAAGTTGTAATTTGCTGACAATCTCATTTCAGGCACATCCAAAATTAGCAACTAATTCTTTACACATACTTTATTAATAGACTCCTGAAATTCAGAGATTAGAGAGAAGCACATTCATTATTAAGTTGGGAAAACATACAAAATGAAAAATAAAAGGTGCACTTTAATATAATGATCAAACAAACATGATAATCAGCGAGGGAAAAGCTACTCACTCAATTTTTAGACTTTTCTCCTACTCAGTAGTAAAATATACGACTGGTACATACAACAGCAAAACTGTTGATAAAATTATTAAACCACAATCAACCACACATCTTGGTTTATAATTTGGTTTTCGTAATTTATAATCTAAGATTCCTGGAAAAGGTTACTTGCTGAGTTACTTAAAATAATTCTTCATTTCTTTTCTAGCTAATCTCACTCTAAAAGGGTAACTTTTAAATTATAACAACTGTTTGGGTTTAATAAAAACCACAAAGAACTTTTTGAGAAATACATTCAGAGGAAAGGTAGCCGTTACCAAAAAGTGATCTTGGTTTGGCTTTTAAAAAAGAAGAGAATAAATCACGAAAACCTTCAAAGTCCTTCTAACTTAATAAGAATAAAAGTTGCTGACACCTGGTAGTCAAGTGAATCATAAAATCTTTTTTAAGGATACATTTTATTAATTTTTTTTCAGGGTTCTTCCATAACAGTACAGTAGGAAACTCATTAACCCTAAAGGGATAAAGGCATAATCCAATAAAGATAAAAATCAAGATGAACTAAAAATGTGTTTGCTGACATTAATTCGGTAGATAGGGTCACTACACATCCAATTTGTAAACATCTGTGAAGAATTAACATTTTCTCTTTCAGAGAAAAAGCAATAATAATAAGAGCTAATATTTATTAAGCATTAATATGTGCCAAGCACTAGGCTAAACAGCTGGTATATATTATCCCACTGAATTCTTACATCCGAGTCTTAGAAAAATCTATCTGATTCCAGAGATGTTCCAGGAGGACGAGAGTAAAATCAGCAGAGATATGAGGGAGAAAGACCAAAGATAGATCATATACATTATTAAAAAGGTAACTACCCTAAGTCCTCACTCTCAACCTATTTATTCTTGCTTTATAAACAATGCTAGTGAGCTTGATTAAACACCTAAACTTTAAGCAGATGAGAAGCAGCAAATTAGAAGAGGGAACTGGTCTCTATCCTTGGAGCCACAAGAAATGGTGACTGATAAGCAACAGAAATGAGAAAGAAACAACAAGCAGCAAACATCTCAAAGATTATGGTGGTCTAAGGACTTTAATGCAGAAACAAAGCGGGCTATACACCCTATTAGGCCCAGACAGCACTGTTGATAAATGTTTATTTATATAAAGAATGACTAGGTCATAAAATAACCCAGGGCTAGGAAGGTGACAGTGTGTCAAAAAATTATTCAGGTATGTTCAGAATGCTCTACTGAAAGACAGAAATATAACAGTGTGAACTGCTGGCCAGACCGTGGGCAGTTCATTTGCAGAAGACCCCAGATGGCCAAGACTGAGCTACAGTTTGCGCTCTCCTGTGCTGGGGGAGCTGGTGGTTTGGGCTTCAGGCCACCTGATGTCCAGGCTCTGCTACCACACTCCTGTGCACCCTAAAAAATGAGTTGACCCGGGTTACCTTTTCAGTCCTTTTCCTCTTTACTACTTTGCTTTAAATACTGTGATAAAGAAACCACGTATTAACCACTTCTCTGAAATTCATGAAAATTTGACAACTGGCCAACACTTTCAAGAAGTGGAGTTACCAAAAGCCACAAACGTGCATTCAGTTAGTATTTACAGCAGGGAGACACTTTAGTCACCTGGAGAAAAGTGGTACTGGCACACGAGATATAACAGGATAGACCGGTCTCGCCACGGCTAGAATTGGAATTCCACTTTCACTCACTTCTTGTAGTAGGAAACTGAGAGAAAATTAATCCTTTCATTTCAGTTATTTTAGGAGATAAGCTCTTTTATATATACTTTGCAAATATTCAACTGGAATGCTCTTAATGCACAGGTATTGTACAATCTTGCTTGAATGGAAATTTATTTTGTGGACCTCTGAGCCATAAAAGGACATCTCCCACCTCCAGAAAGAGGAACCATGTGAACACAATACAGATTTGGGGTGATGAAGGAAAAATGGGTGAGACAGAAATGTATTAAATCAGTATTTACACTGAGGGTTATCAAGGAAACCCAGATTTAGGCTGTCAGTAGCATTAACTTCTTAAATTAGTTATTCTCAACACTGACTGAAAATCAGAATCCTGGAAGTACCACCTGGGTACCATGCCCTCCTCCCCCAAGCAATACATCTACTTCTGGCCAGAGGTCCCCCTTAATGTGCTAAATAATCAAACTCAGTGAAATTCTTTTTATCCAGTCTGCATTATCCTTGGTAGATTCTATTCCATTAAGAGTTAAACCTGTTCACTGACAGAAATATCAATAAACTATGATAAAGTAAAAAATCTGCAGACCACAGACTTGTGTTGAGCACAAGGGTAATACCTAATCCTTTTTGCTGCAGTGAGCCATTTAAACACCATTCTGAATGCAGGGTGGGAAATCAAAAATGAGCCATTCAGTAGGCTTGCAAAGATTTGCAAGACCCCAGAACGCTTTTCTGAGAGTTTTAAGCCATGATTTATCCAATCTTTGATATCTGTTCTATAAATACTGCTCAATCCCATCTCCCCTAGCCAACACACTCTACCTCCCACTTTTCCTCCCTCTCTTCCCCCACTTTGGGCAAGTCTTCTTGCATCTGTTTTGCTTGGCAACACACACCAGCATTCCAACAGATGTCACCTGGCCACTGACAGAAGATTGGAACACATTAGGCAAAGTAAGAAACTTGTTCAAAAGGAAAAAACGATCCCCAGTGAGGTTTCTGCCAAGGAAGATCACCAGACTTCCAGGGCTGAGGCGTGGGAAGGCAGGAGGCTCTGAGTCACCGAAGGCCACACCGTGCCATCACCCTTGCACGGCTATCAGGTTGAAAGAATGCTTCCAGGAGCACTGTCTCCCGTGGAAGGCTCCCCTCCGCGCTGAGGACTTCCTCTCCTCCCTCAAACACAGAACCTCTGCACAAACCTTAACTGGTCCGCTTAAAGAAGCCTGAGGATAAACTGGCTGTGACCACTTACGATGACCACAGGACTTCATTACAAAGCATGATGCCTATTTCTTTATTTAAATCCACGTTCTAAAGAAAACTTTCAGTAGCTGAGACAAAGGAGTGTCTATTTCATCAGAAGCAACTTAAAAACTCTCCGCCCCCATCTCTATTCTTGCCTTTTCCATGAACTAAGATTGTGTCTGTCTATCCGCTCATCCATCAAGCCCTCAGCCCATTAAGGAAACACATGATAAACTAGGAGGTGAAGGGAATAAACATATTTCACCCCAGAATATGCCTCTTTGATACACTGTGAATGGCGACTCAGAGGGCAGGTCTGTGGGGGGAGATTTGTGCCTGGGGAGGAAACTGCGCTGATGGAGGCCGCCTTTCTCTAAGGCCCTCCCTTGTCCAGATCTAGGGACGATTCACTGAGAGTCTGACACTTTTAAAGGTCTGAAAGAAACATCTGCCTTCTCTTCTCTGGGAGGGGGGCTGCTGCCTAGGAGGTTTCACCTACGTAACAGGACCACCTCTGCTAGCCAGGCCTCCTCTTCTCTCCCTCTAAGAATCTTTCTTGCCACCATAACCTGATTGGCCACTGTATCCTGTTTTTGGTCAGGCTCTCAGCCCCATTCTTCCTATAACCTCAGGATGGTATAGAAGCTTCTGAACCCCACTGGGGGGTTGAGGTAATCACTCTGCATGCACATTAATACATCTGTATGTCATTTCTCCTATTAATCGGGCTTTTGACAGATTTTTCAGGGGACCATCAGAAGGCAGAGAGCAAACTTTCCCTTGGCCCCTACAATAGGGGCACAAAATGATGACTCTGAAACTCCAAAACTGAGGGAAACATGCACAAATCTTGCTCCTGGACAATGCTTCTGAAGGGCCTGCCTCTCTCTGGGGGTGAAGCTTGCAGGATAAATGACCTGTTTTAAAAGCTATGTATCAGCTTTGCTTTAATGCCCACACATTATTCATCAATGGATAATACGCCTTATAATAAATGCAATCTGCAAATCAGAAGCAGACTCGCTGGTGCAAAAGTGCAAAAATATATCCACCCACGCCCCGGCATGACACAGGCAGCAGAAAGCATCTTGAAATAACACTTCTTTATGGAGGAGAAAAGCCTCCCATTTTCTAGGCACTGCAACATGAAAATGACAGGCTAAGTACTAAGGGGAAGACTAACTCCCGAAACAATTCATGATCTTTCCTGGTACTCGGAGAAATGAAAGGGTGTGGAGGGAAACAGCATAGGCCAGGAACCAGGATCTGCCATATACTAAGGCGACATGCACTTCTGCAACGGCCTCTCAGCTCCCGCCTTGCCCTCCATCCAGTACAGTAGCCAGTGTGGTCCATGGAGACAGAAACAAAGTTTCTCGGGAACTGTTATATTTTCATGAGAGATTCTAGTATTACCCTTTAAGGTAACATAACAGGTCTTCACTTCAAGTATAATAGAGTTTTAGAGTACATGATTTTAAAATATGAAATATGAATCATTTTCTGCAAATTGTAAATGAGGATCTAAGTTAAGGGGCAATCTGAACTCAGAGGACTAATACCTAACCATTAGAATTGAGACATTTTAAAAGTAATCATGTTAACTTCAGGAGCATATTCCTGTAACCCTAGAGTTTTTCACAAGCGAAAAATAACAAAATTGCCAATTGATCAATTCTACATCTTGACTGAATGAATGAAATTTCCAAATTTTAGAATTCTGGGTGACAAATAGACGGAAGGCAAGATGAAAAACATCCATTTTCCAAAAAGTCTAATGGCTTAGACCCAGATATAACTGCAGTCACCAGATTATTTTAACAGTAGCCAGTAATCTTAAAACATTCCTATCTATCTGTTCTTCATAACTTTATAGAAAGCAAGTCCACTTTAAAAGCAGAGAATAGTGATCTCTTAATAAGGTGTCTGCTTAGATTTGTAACTTCGTCTGGATTAACTCCAACATTTCAAAACACAAGAATCTTAGTACTTAAAATTGGTCTTATCATTTAAAAATACTTAAGTGTTTAAAAATCATTCCAAAGTCACATCTATGAATACTGCCACCAACAATCTGCATATATCATTTTCAACCACAAGTTCTCCAATTTGATATATTCTCTACTGGCATAACACAACAGTATAATGAAGAACTTGGCAGCTGGACATTTCTATCTTTCTTGTTAATCCCTTTGTGTGACTCACCTACAAGACCTACTTCGCAATGGAGGAGACGGTCAGAGGGGGGGAAACCTCAGTACTTCTCCAGTATTTACTAGAACTTTACTAGAGAGATACAAACCCACTGGCCAAAATATGCACATAATTAGACACTGAAAAGATATACATATGAGAACTTACATGAATCACTAAGAAAAACATCTGGTGTTTCCCTCATTTTTAGTTTTTTTCATGGTTCAGAAATTTAATACTTTTATATGACTGAATCTGTCCAACTTCTGTGATTGCCTTTTCTGCTTCTAAGGTTAGAAACGTATCATCCTTCACAGATCTGATACTCAATTTTCACTGCTTCTTATTCTATGATGCGAAACATTTTCTATGAAATTATTTATCCTGAATTTAATTTGGCACTTGGTTTAGGTTGTAGATCCAATCAACGTTATAATTTTTTCAAATGGTTATATGCACATATAATTGAATACAATGTATTCAAATGGCGGAAATATGGTTTATATTTCCTTTTTTGTTGCTAAATCTAAATACATAAAATATTTAAATATATGTACTATATATAGTTAACATGTCTCATATCATACAGATTAGCATTTTTCTTACATAAATGTCATATCCAACAAAAAGAAATGCAGGGACATATTTAAAATATTCATTTCTTTAGTTTTTCTTCAGGATAAATTCTCCACCGTATATATACACAGTTTCTTTATAAACTCTATAAATAAAGCCTACTTAGTTGGATACAGTGGCTCATGCCTATAATCCCAGCACTTTGGGAGGCCAAGGCAGGAGGACCGCTTGAGGCCAGGGGTTTGACATCAGCCTGGGCAACATAGTGAGATCCCCATCTCTACAAAAATTTAAAAATTAGCTGAGTGTGGGGACATGTACCTGTGGTCCAGCTACGCGGGAGTCTGAGGTGGGAGGATCACTTGATGGAGGCGCAGTGAGCCATCTTAATGCCACCATACTCCAGCCTGGGCAACAGAGCAAGAACCCATCTCCCTCCCTCAATTCCCCAAAAGAAAGCTTAATCCTCTCTGTTCCAGTTATGATCCTACACTATGATGTTACAATGAAAGTGACAACAATCCATTGCATTCCTGGGTCTCTGCTACCACCACTGAATGGCAGTAACTGTGCCTTGGTATTTCCTTGTCCTCAGCATGGCCTGGCAGGTGTTCAGAGAACAGCTATGTGGAAGGCAGGCCAGCAAGGAAGGAATTCATTCAACTCCACATTTGATGGAAAAACAGAGGAATTGTTTGTGATGATAGCCACACCCAAGAAATCTTCAGCAATGTTTCACATGAAAAATAATTTGCTGAAACCTGCTAATCACGAACAACGCAATCCGGAGCCAATATGACCACCACATCCCCGGGAGGCACATCTACCTTCAGTGTTTCAATGAGGCTCCTCCCACTGGCCCACGGAGACAAATCTGGTCACTTTTCAGCATCCAGTTCCAGTACTGCCCCTCCATGACACTGTTCCTGTCCCTCCCAGCCTGTGCATAAGCGATTGTCACCCAATGCCTTGCTTAGTGCCTGCTATCGGGAGTGAGGCTTCTTCTGCTAGGTAGGCCTCACCTCAGCTGTCCCATCTGTTCGCGAAACTGAAAGCTCTATAAACCAAGCTCCCTAAGTATTTATATTTCCAACACCAAGAAGGACAGGGCTTCCCGTGCAGTGACTATTCAAAACTAATTATTGCATACTCAAGAGAGAAAAAGAATATTCTCTATGACTGCAAAAGTAAAGCTCTCAGGGTTGGTAAATGGGTACGAAAATACAGTCAGATGGAGGAGTAAGTTCTAGTGTTCAACAGCACAGTAGTCCCTGTTCTCAGCACGATAGTTAACAAGAAGTTACTATATGTTTCAAAATAGCTAGAAGAGAAGATTTGGAATGTTCTCAACACACAGAAGCCACAAATGTCTGGAGTGACAGATATTTCAAATATTTCAGTATGTAATGATTTGATCATTACACATTGTATGCATGTTAACAAAATATCACATGTACCCCCATAAATAGGTACAACTATTATGTATCAACTTTTAAAAAGTAAAGCTCTCACTTTCCTCATCTTTAAAATTAAGGGAACTGGCCTGCATAATTTCCAAGGCAACTTACAGCTCTGTAAATCTGTGAATCTAAAATTTTAAAATGACCCCTGCATGCATTAGCTGGAGAAAAATGCCATAGTGCAGAACGCAGGAGCTTCTCTTGCTGATATAATTTCAACCGAGGGTGCAGGCAGGCATGAGGCACACTGTGTCCTTAGCATTGCTGTGTCCTTAGCCTTGGCATTTGGGCACCTAATAATGCATGCTAATGTGTATAACATCGTTTTTGGATTTTATAAAAGCAGATAATTACTGTAATAAGAAGTTAGCAAAAAAGATAATTACTGTAGTAAGAGGTTAAATCAACTTAAATATTCAAACTAAATTAAAATATTTAAAGTTTTATTACAACTTAATATCTCTTTTATTCGAGTGGAAAAGCACAATCAGTAAGGTCCTATGGAACAGATACTATGCTTAATGCATTTTAACTCATGAGGAAGACCATACAGAGGAAGCCCAGGGGTATGCTGGTCGTTTTCAGTGTTCAACTGTGACTAATTCCTTACAAAGTTCAAGAGTCATGTTAGTTCTGCAATGTAACTCCTAGGAAGAAAATCTCCTGGATTTGAAGAAGTGCTAGATTGTTTGCTGGGAGCTTAATATACATTATTATATTTCAGTATTTCTGATTCCACCCCAACTTTTCTATTCAACTCAATTTAAAAAATCTGGACCAAAACAGTTGTTTCCCCTTCACGAGGTAACTACCTAGCCATGCATTTGAAAAGAACATGAGAGAGAAAAAAAAGAGCCCAAGAAGTAGGATTATCACGCTTTAAAATGTCAAGAAAATGGATGAGTTATGACATGTACGAGTCATTAAATGTATTTTAAAAGTCTACCAGCTCTCGATTGACCGATAGAAGAAAGAGAAACTAAAGCTATCAGAAATGATTAGAATTTCAAAGTATTTAACATGCTTAGTAACAACTCCAGCCCATTTAACCTGCTAGAAAGAAGTAAGCAAGATAATGAATGATGATGTGGGTTGAAAGTAGGCTCCTCAAAGTTATTATATAGGGAAGTAAAAGTCACTTGACTCACTGTCATCTATAAAAATTAAGTCACAAAAGAAGGCTGTGTAAACTCTAGGAACCTGTGAAAAGCTGATCTGCCTGGGGAAATTCCAGTCTCTTGCTACCTGGAGGAATTTGCTCTGCTTACTGGATACGTGGCATAACGCTTAACATTAAAACAAACACCGAATGGTTTCCAGAAATAGGGAGGTTGTGCAGGCACTTAAGAGAACCAATACAAAGTTTCTGAATACTAAAGTGTAGCAACAAGTCAAATCAGAGAGAGGAGGGCCCCCTTCCAGCTCTATGTATGATCCATCCTTTTATTTGATTTCATGACCTGTCCCTTCACAGAGATTTATCACTTTACTCAAAAGTGAGTAAAAAAGTGAGTGGTTCTAAAATTGTCAGGGCATAAAAAATAGGTTTCTTGAAATACAGTCCATTCCATCCTCCATCCTGAAAAAAACTAAACTTCCTGTCAAAACATGGTGATGCCTAGAGACCAGGAAAGTGCCCGTTCGGGACATGGCATGAAACCAGCCAGGACATCAGGGGCTAACTTTCAGGCCCACTCACATCAGGCCACCTATCTCACTGCGTTACTCGTTTATCCTCCTCTGTATCCTAATTGGCCCAAGGAAGCCACAGGGGAATAATCAAGAGATTCCAAAGGAGAACTCCAGTGAGAACTTTACGCATTCATCATGCACACTGAGAGAAGATTATTTCTTTTTCTCCTTTTTTTTTTTGAGACAGAGTTTCACTCTGTCGCCCAGGCTGGAGTGCAGTGGCACTATCTCAGTTCACTGCAACCTCCGCCTCCCGGGTTCAAGAGATCCTTCCGCCTCAGCCTCTCAAGTAGCTGGGATTACAGACACAGGCCGCCAAGCCTGGCTGGCTTTTGTATTTTTTGTAGAGATCGGGCTTTGCCGTGTTGCTCAGGCTGGTCTCGAACTCCTGGGCTCAAGGGATCTAACTGCTTCAGCCTCCAGAAGTGCTAGGATTTGACATGAGCGTCTGCGCCCAGCCAGCATTTCTTAAAACCATTTTATCACAAATAGAGACAAAAGTCCAGGGTCTGGCACTGGAATGTGGTGAGCGAAGATTATTTCTAAAAATCTTTCAAGGCCGGGCACGGTGGCTCACACCTGTAATCCCAGCACTTTGGGAGGCCGAGGCGGGTGGATCACGAGGTCAGGAGATTGAGACCATCCTGGCTACCATGGTGAAACTCTGTCTCTACTAAAAAATACAAAAAATTAGCCGGGCGTGGTGGCAGGCGCCTGTAGTCCCAGCTTCTTGGGAGGCTGAGGCAGGAGAATGGTGTGAACCCGGGAACCAGAGCTTACAGTGAGCCGAGATTGCGCCACAGCACTCCAGCCTAGGTGACAGAGCAAGACTCCGTCTCAAAAAAAAAAAAAAAAAAAAAAAAAAAAAAAAACTTTCAATAATCTCCACCTGCCCAGAAATGTACAGACATTCTGCAATACCCGCTTTTGCTAATATTTTACACATTCCATCCTTTGGCATTCTTAATTTTGGATCCAGAGTGGGGCATATGCAGCAGGTGAAGGCTGTTTTGGTGCTCTCCCTCGTGCAGGACATGGAATATCATGCTGCTTGGTATGAACTAAGAGAACTAGAAGATTGCAGACAGGATGATAACCTGTCCCAATAATCACCAGTCAACTCTGAGGTGGGTTTCCAAAGTTTCCTTTGACATTTACAGAGGAAATGTAGACATTCTGGTACCAACGTGTAGAATCAGCAATTTCAACACCGCCTACGAATTTCCTGCCTTTTCCCATTCTTGCAAATGGCTTAATATAATTAAGAATTAAAAAGGTAAACGTATTTAGGATAGCTAACCTGTATCGCCCACAGTAATATGCAGTTAATTATTTTTATTGAAAAACATGCTAGATCACTGCAAGTTGCACAAGTAGCATTACCATTTAGATTTGCCTCAACTATACAGAAATATTCATCAACTATCCAGAAACCATCAACTATCCAACATTTATTACATTTTAAGGTAGTTTTTACATACAGTAAATTTATTCTGGTACTGTGAACTTTGATGAAAAGATAGCAAGTTTCTTATCAATATGTATTATAAAATTAGAGATTTATTTCAATGACTAGGAATTCTGCCACCAGGTTTAGCCAAGAGAAGCAGCTGCACCATTTACGAAAACTCTCTAAAAGACAGCATCTAAAATAAGACATACTCCCAAATATCTCCCTCATTTTAAAGTCACATAATGTGGAAATTTTGTAGAGATAACACTATATTGTTTCTTGAAAGCCTCAGTCTATACCAAAGTAACAGTAGACTCAACCACTGGAAATATTACAGCAAAATGACATGGTAAAAAATATGCTAGAAATGCAAGCCAAAATGTTATAAGGCTTCAAAATCAACACAGTAAATATACTTAAGAGTCCTTTTCTATAATGCATAGTTCAGGAAGCAATTATTTTCCAAGACTGCATTTGGTGTTAGGGACAAATACTTAGGAAAGATGAGATGACAGCAGAAAGAGCATCAAAGCTAGTTATTAAACATTTCCAGGTATGCCATAAATGGATGTTGGCCTTGTGTTAAATGCCATGCTGATCAAAAAATGACTGTTCACAATTAACCTAATTAATCTCCTAGGGGAAAGACTTGTATATTACAGATATCTGGTTCATGAATCAGGTACTTCCATGGACACTTTCATTTAAACCTAACTATGAACCTACGAGCTGGACATTTTTATCCTCAAACTTACTGATGAGGAATAGGCTTAGAGAGGAGTCTAAGTACTCCAGGACAAAAAACTAGTAAACTGCAGAGGATGGCTCTTTGGGTCCCCAAAGAAGCCTTCTTTCGCCTTCAGGACAGTGCTGCAAGGCACCAAATGAAGTTATCATCTCTAAACTTTTCAACAAAACTCACATCACAGGAAGCATTAAACTGCTTTTTGACTTAACACATACTTTTTAATTGTACAAGTATACACACACACATAAATACACATTCCCATTTTAGGTGCACAAAGTGGTATCATAGTATACACTATGATATACACATAATGTTATTACACCTAACAACGGTATCACATCCTTTCATCTGAAACAGTGAAATAACACTATTTCACATGGGAGGGTCAAGTGAGATAATGCCTCCACAATGGGACAGCCATAAACATTAAGTGAAATAAACAAAACATTCCTCAAATTGTGAAGCACTACAGAAACATGAGCTATGCTGCAAGCCATGTACAGTTTCTGTTTACAAACATATCGGTGTCAACCTTGTGCATTGCCTATCCAACTTTTCAAAACATCCCTGAAAACAGGTGACATTTTAAGCTATATATTGGTTTATTCTCATATAAAACCACATTAAGAGAGAGCATTACTATACATGAGAGAAGAAAGCTGATAGAATCCGATCAGAAACCAAGTCAATGAAAAGAATGCTACTTGTTTTTCTTATCCATTACAATATTATGTTTTATTTTTATTTTTTTGAGACAAGGTCTCATTCTGTTGCCCAGGCTGTAGAGCAGTGGCAGAAACATAGTAATCTCAAACTACCGGGCTCAAGCAATCCTCCAACCTTAGCCTCCTGTGTTGTTATGTTTTAAAATAAAGGGGTGGTTAATACACTGGATACTCGAGTTATTTTTAGGGTAAAAAAGGGACATCAACTAATATTAATGTCAAAAAATGTCCGTATATTAAAAACATCTTCTGTAAAAGACACTCAAACTAAAGTTCCCCCAAATGAATTTAGATACTCCTTTGTTGTTCAATAAAAGGAATTTTTAATCACAAGAGATTACTACACTACTTCTGTGAAGTATATGTCCACTGAGAGGACACAGAGGAAAGTCCAGACAGCTTGAGATAAAAGAACGCTCTCTTCTTCAACAGCATATGCAGTAGGTGTTAGAATTACTGCTTTTGTCCGGGTGGGCCCTCCTCCCTCTGTTTACATTACAAACTGTATCAGCAAGACACTCAGATAGTCCCTGAAACTTTCCAAGTAACGGGTGTAATGTTATATACACAGTAGACCTTGAGTACTTCGTAACACCAATGAGATTAGAAAACTGGCTCCTCAAGCTTGTAAAATGCAGTTTCACAGTTATTATGCACAAAGTGGCATACAAAGGGGGCACAAATGCTGGTAAATGTTGGTCCGACTTCCTCAGAATAATGCAGTTTAAGAGGCTTGGAACCAAACCAAATAACCCAAAAGCTAATTTATAAGAAAATAACTAAGTTACTCACTAAATGACTGCTAATGACCGTCACAGACTGAACTGGTCAATTCCAACAATTCTGAAAATTTTTAACTGATTATAATTGATGACTATACGAATGAATTCTTGTCTACAGACAGCGACAGACCAGGTGGAAAACGTATCATCACAAGGGTTTCCTCTGTATTTTTTCTAATAATTTAGTTGGTTAACATTTTTTGGAGTCATGTTACATTTTAGATTTAGTCGTGGCAGGATGTTTGGGAGTCACAGATAAAAGTACTCAACAACTTAATCTTGTAATAAGGTCTAAAGTATAGCTTATGAAATATGAGCACATTGTCAAATCAATCCCGAGCAGTATTTCCAAACCCAGGAAGACTTTCCATATCATTCCAACACCAAATTGCAACAAATTCTAGCTAATTTTTCATGTAAACTTAATAATGTAATGTCCTTCAGACCAAAGCAGTGGATATTTGAAATGCCAAAAAAGCTTGGTGGCAGCCAGACTGTAGACGCCCAAGTGAATGTTTTCCTTCAAGATAAGAAAGGAGGTGGCAGCTGCTGCCTAAACTTAACACCCCTGTCCATCTGAAATGCGTACAAAGTTGCTGAATGGAGCAGGCAGTTTTGTTATGTGACCAGTTTTGGTTTTGTTTTTTGAAGAAAAATCATTCTGCTTAAAGGAAAATCAGCTTACTAACCACGTACTAATTTATGTATGTGCACAAAAATACACACATATGAAAATGCAAACTACTGTTCACTAGTTGGAACTTACTCTCCAAGAAAAGCTCTTTATTCCAGAATTTATATTCTCCAAATGTGTAGAAATGTGTTTTTCACTACATAGTCCTTGCAAGTTAGAATAGCCCTTTTAAGCAAGGTACACATAAGTTTTAGTTTATTCAATTTGTTTTCTAATTACATTTGAAAGTTCAAACCAAATGAGTTTGAACTTTTTTGAGTTTAATTGTATGAATCCCTTTGTCCTCTATATCTGAACTGCAAAGTGATTTCAGTTTTTGATAATACAACTGAATAGTTATCAAACTTTAGGAAATATATTTTTGTCAATCTTCATATGTTAAGTGGTCCAAGTTCAGCATGGAATTGTGTTACCGAACAAAGCCTACAACTGTCATGATGGTAACTTGTTGGGGTGGGGGTTAAAGGCTACTATAATATCAAACTCTGTCAAAATTTGTACCATTGTGTAATATATGGTATAGGTTCCAACCAAGGCAAAGCACTTAGCTGTTTCCCAACGGAAGAGTTTGAGATAATGAAAGAAAGGAGATACATGGAAAGAAAGAGATGAAGAAAAACAAATTTTCATTAAGCATCTGATTGTATCTTCAAAATGATGACAACCAATGATAGAGGAGTGACAAAGTTGACTTAAAAGACGAAACGTATTTCTGAACACAAAGCAATAAAAGACAATACAATTCTAGAGTAATACTCAGACACTCACTTTTCTAAATCACTATTCACAAGTGAAATCCAAACAAAAAGTCCCCTAGACATTTACTAATCATATCCTCAAATTGGCAGTCACATGAAATTCAGGAGAAAAAAATATCCAATTCAAAATATAAGGAGCTTGTTCTTTAAGAGAAAGCACTCACTGGCTAGTGATTACTAGTAAAAGAAACCGAACTGATTAAACTTTTCATCCCACTCTACGAAAGCTGCAGAGTCATCATATGCCTGGTCGGATGGTGTGTGCAGCTGTCTCTCTGTACTCCATTTCACTGAAAGGGAGCGATCAGGAACAGAGAAACAGGAAGGCCAGAATCTGTTCTAAGGCGTCTATTTCCACAGCTGGAGACAGGGTACTTACTATTCTATATACAGCATCCCCGGCTTGGACACTCAAGTGGACAGTGTTAAATTGCACGGCATGCCATCTGACCATTAATGAGTCCCCATCAGTTTCCCCTAACCTTGGGCCATAACCCAGTTGTTTTAAAAACACATCTCTTAGTATCTTAGTAGTGTCACTTGTGGGACAGTAATGTCGCTATGCCACAAGTGACACTACTCTCGTTCAGTATTACTTAATGGGACAAAAAAATAAAAAACAACAAAAAAAACCCAAAGCGAATTATATAACAACGACTGACCTGACCCCCTCAGCAAAAAGGCCATGACAAATAATCATATTTCACCAAACTTTACATTCACCTACTTTAACTATTAAGAGACGAAACTCAGGTCCTTTGCAATATCCTCACCTTTCCGAGAACTGATTGTTTTTAAAGTATTGTCGCAGGTTATATTTGCAAGCAGCTTTTTAAATGCATTTCCACCATCAACATGTTGGGGCACTGACTTGGTTTTTGGCAGATTAAAGTAATAAATTTTATTCAAAATTCTTCTATTCAGAAAAATAAAAGCAGGGGGAAGGCATTCTGCTTGGATTTCCCAAACAGACAAAGTTGGTTGACTTTGAGGACCTACAGAAGACATTTGCAGAAATGGTGTTTTGCGCACCAAACTCTGGACCACAAATCATCGTGCCAGAACTCGGCCAAACATTCAGATCCGCTGGCCTGAAGCAGGGAAACTCCCGGGACAGAGGGTGAGGTTTATTTTGGTTACGCCGCAGAGTAAGCATCGAAGTTGAAATCAGTAAACACATGTAAACAAGCCGTGAACTTACCGTGGCGTCAGCTCCCGTGGAAACAGGGCTTTTGGCGCTTTTCTCCTCGGGATTCTGGGGAGCTTCTTCCGGCCCCCGGGTTACAAGAATTCTAAAATGCTGCTGCCCCGCGTTCTGATCCTGCCTGATCTTAAATGTGCACCCCTGGCCCTGCGGAGTCCTCTCTGCGGAGTTCGTCCTGCGGATTTCGGGAGCCATCCTGCCAGCCTGAGGCGGTGCCTCTGGGGCTCCCCGATCGTCCGTGGGGCTCCCTCTTTCGCTTCGGGGCTGCGTGGGGTACGAGGTGCTCCTCTCCAGCCGAATGCGGGGATACCTCACCAACCTGTCCCCCTTTGTGCCCGTGAAGCCAAAGTTGAGGTCACTGCCTGACCCCAGAGCGCCTTGCTGGGGCTGCTGCAACTGGAAGACAAAACACCGCTTCCCGGAGCTTCCAGAAGCATCTGGAACGTGCTGCAGGGACCAGCGCCTGGGCTCTGCCGCCGCTGGGCCGCCCTGGCCATCCGGGCCGAGGGGCAGCAGCCTCACCTGGCGCACGTCGGCGCTGGAGGCGCGGTGCTGGATGCGCAGGCCCGGGGCAGCCTCCTCGGGGCAGTCCACGGGGCCAGGGCACCGCACGCGGCGGCGGCCGCACGTGCCGTTGACCTGGAGCCCCGGGTCCCGGGCTGCCCTCGGAGGGGAGTTCCCGGGGGTGTCCCTCGGCGAGGGCTCCCGGGAACCGCTCTGGGGCGAGGCCCTCGTGGTGGCGGTGGCAGTGGCGGTGGCGGTGGCAGTGGCGGAGGCCTGGTCCCCGGGGTCCGGCGTGGCGCACGGAGGCCCATCGTCGGCGCCCTCGGGCGGCCCGCACCCATCCGTGGCCCCGTCCGCGGCCTTGCGCTGCAGGGAGATCTGCACCGAGGAGCTGCACGTGGGGCGGGCGTCGATGCTGGTCAGGAGCTGCGGGATGAACATGGACGAGCTCCGCTTGAGCGCGCCCACGCCTCCCTGCAGGCCTCCGTCGCCATCCTCCCCTACGTTCTGGGCGAAGGGGTGCGGGCTGCTCCTCCGTGGTAGGGTGTGGAATGCCATGAAGAAGTCGTCTTCTCTCTCCTGGTCTAGGATCTCTGATTCGGGGGCTGTGTTGCTGCGACCAGAGCCAAAATGAAACCGAAGCCGATGGGCCATGGTGACCAGGGGGGCCAGGAGGGCGAGGGCCAGCGGCAACAACAGGCCCGGCACTGCCAGAAGTCACAAACCAAAGACACAAACTCCAAGAAAAAGTGTCCCATCTGCCAAACTGTTAGCACTGCGGCACCAGGAGCGACAGATAGCAGAAATAACCCAAGTGGCAAGCGGCATTCCAGGCATGATTGGATAAGAGCAAAAAGCTCTCATCCACACTGTGACAGAGGGTAGGGTGGCCAGAACCACATGACCGCGCTCTCCCCCTCCAATGCCAGCTTCTGGACTTAGAGGAGTTTTCCCCCACTCGCTCTTTTTTTTTTTAAACGGCAAGAGCCTGAAACAGCACCTTCCCAGCTGCTGCTTTTCCATCAGAAAGGAGTGGCCCCAGCAGGGCGCTCTCACAGCTGACTAAGGCAGCAAACACACTGCAAGCCACGCTGCTGTAAATCTAAACCACATCACATTCACAGGGCATTTCTTTCCCAATGGAGCACAGCACTGGGACTCTGTCTAACCTGTGCAGGGACCTGGCATGTTGAACAGCACACACGGTATTTCCCCACCTCCCACCACACATGGAATAACGACAAGTAAAATATGGCTTGGCCACCGGGTAAACCCCTTCCCAAGCATTGGATACCATGTTTCTGTTATTTATGACATCACTACACTACCAGGATGGAATGCAAACTAATAAAACAGTACTATAAATACGATTCCACACCCCACAGAGTTAGTGTCCGTTTAATGCTAAATAATTAGACCAGGATCTACAAGTAACAAAATAGCTAAAGGGAGGGGAGGGAGCGCGACGTGCTACACACCCAGTTGGTCTCCTGCTATCACAGCATTTTTCATTTAAAAGGTGTATACGTGTGTGTAGCTCACACATGACTGGCAGACACCAAAGTACCAGAGAAAAGGAACCCAGCTGGAGAAAACATCGTCTCCCATATGCCAGGTAGGAAAGAAAACATCAACGAAAAAACAAACAACAACAACAACAAACAAAAGGAAAATTGAAGAAGGGAGTGCATGTGGATTTTCTTTTTTTGTGTGGTAATAATTTAACTTAAATACCATACAGAAGAAATGCTGCCTAGAGCTGACTGCTTTCCAGTACGAAGTCAGCAATATTACCACAGTTGGGACACAAATATGGAATCTTGCCATGTTTGCAAAGGACCAAAAAAGACTTAAGAAATGGAAGGAAAGGTGCACAGTCGAAAAACTGTCCTCAGATTTGTAGTTAGCTTGGAAATAAGCTGTATTTTAAACTCACTATTTTCTATGATCCAGAAACACCAATTAGTTAACAAAGAGGTTTATTTAGAGGGGGTGAAAAAATAGGAGGGGAAAATACCAAGCTGCAAGAGTGACAAAAAGTTTATTTTAAAATCTGCAAAGCATGACTTTGTCAATAGCTCTAGCATCCAGGGTGTGGTGGATTAACCCTGTGTTTACATACATCCAAATCTGTTTTCTAAAAGCATGTGTTTTAAATGCCAAAAATGACCTCTAGAGAGAAACGGAAGCTAGTCTGTGTAATGCTAGAACTTCCAAGTACTACCATAGCCACATATTGTCTCCGCTGGGTTAATAGCCAACAAAGAAAAACAAAACAGCAACACCAGCATTCTTTGCATAGTAGCCACACTGCAGATGGCCTGGGGCAAAACTAGGCATCAATATTATAAAACACAATTTTTCAGATACAGCTTGTATTCATACAAGATTTCTTAAAAGTTTTGGTTTGGAAGCATAATTTCAGACCCAGGGCAAGATCACCTCAACTACAGTCATTATTTCAGATACGGAAATGGGAAACAATTTTTTAACAGTAAATTTCTCTTAATAGAAGAAAATAATGAACTAAAACACATCAAACAAGAAGCCGTTTTTCCTCAAATTTGACCCCTTCCTCATGTTAAAGAAGAGATATTATACTCAATAATTGGAGAATAAGGATTAGTCTACAGACACACCTGTGTCTCCAGGAACGTACTGCTGTACTACTCAATACTGCCTAACTCACTTGGTCCTCACTGGATGAGAGATGGAGAGACAAGAACTGCACCCTCAGCAGAATCTCTCATTCAATCTCACAAGAAAGTACTTTTATGCATACAACAAAAGTGGTTTAGTTACACTGTAGGATTGTTCATCACCCAACATCCCTTACTTTAATGGAAAATATACTAGGATGGTAGGCCAGAATCTGTTTTCTCTTTTGGAGAATAATACCAATCAAACCACCACTGGGCTGGGACTTAGGAGGCCAGCAGGTCTGCCCCTGGCACCTCCACTGACTGATGTGTTTATGTAAAGGCTCTAGACCTGGTTCTTCTCATCTATAAGAACAGGAGTTAAATGAGTTATTGTATGAGGCTCCTCCAGTTCAAATATTCTGTTAACATCCAGCTATTAAAAAATCTGGAGTTTCAGCTGAATTCTGCAGAAAGGATTCTTAAGAACACCTTTGAACCAGTCAACATACCATACAAGTTTCAGGGAGGGTAAATCTGAGAATGAATGACTGCACTGAATTATAGCGTCACTTCTGAAGGTACCTTAGGGACTTAACATGGTAGTGCTCATTTTCATAGTTGGAACACCTGGTTCACAGCTACTTGATGTACACATTTTAGTTAAGAAAGCAAAATGTGCTTCATAAAGTCCATTTCTAAAATGAAATCTGGCCAGGCACGGTGGCTCATGCCTGTAGTCCTAGTTATCCTGGAGGCCTGTTTGAGCCCAAGGGTTTGAGGTTACAGTGAACTATGACTGCACCACGGCACTCCAACCTGGGTGACAGAGGAAGACCCTTTCTCTAAAAAAAATAAAAAATAAAAACAAAATGAAATCATAATTATATCAGTTATTTATGTATCGATCTTCATAAACATATATCAATCTATATATAAAATGTTACTTTATATCTGTTATATGCCTCAGGCATATCTTTGGTTCTGTAAAGGTACGTTCTAAGGTTCTCTCTTGAGAAAGCAACCACTTTTAAAATACAGCTTGACTTTACCTGCTAAATGTAGATTCACCTTTTGCTATACACGATTAATTAGATTGTTATTTTTCCAGAGAGAATTACCATAGATTTGCTACTGAATGCATCCCAATATTAGGGTCTGGCTTTCATTTAAAAACTGAGTAAAGTTTGTTTACATTCTCGATGGCCTCTTTAGAGATCTGCCTACCGTTCTGTACTCCCAACATTAGAGCATGAGCATACGGGCTGATACTATCACCAGTGACTTTCGTTAACATTAACTGCAATAAAAATACACACACACACACAAATACATTTTGTATCCTAGCAACATAGAAGTATTTGTTAGGATTTTGAACGTCAAACTAGTAGTGGGACAAAAACAGTCTTCTTTTTGGGCACATATACTGTCATAAGTGCAACATAAATAAAAGTTTTAAAGATGCTGCTCTGAAAATCCAGTTAATACAAAATGAAGCAAAATTCAAATACAGGCATCCACTTACCAGTCTATTTTCATCAAATACTTCAAATAGGAGTCTGTGATTAGATGGGTTTACCTATAAGGAACATAAATAGTGTTTTTTAAATGAGCAGGAATCATTCGAATAGCGATGTAAGGAACAGAAAGAATAAAATACTGCTTTACAATGAGCCCAGCTCAATTGTATAATGTGAACAATTATCCTACTGTTCTGGAAATTCTATGTGTACTAAATCAAATTTCCTATTACTGATTTCTATATTATACTGCCCCGAATTTAGGCATAGCAAAGAAGAAAAGACTCTTAGCTGTTTTTCTAAAATAAGAAAGGATAGTTGTAAATAGCTTTAAAGAGTTCCTAACTTCTATACAAGGCATTCTCATGACTGTAGATCAAAAAATGTCTATTCCTGAGGATATTTCTTAGGCCTGATAGCAGTAATAGTAATGATAAAAATAATGAAGAAGATTGTAATAGCTTACAAGTGTGTGTGTTTGTCTGTGTAGAGAGACAGAGAGAGAGACAAACAGACAGACAGAGACAGGGTCTTGTTTTGTTGCCCAGGCTGGTCTGCAGTGGCATGATCATGGCTCACTGCAGCCTCAACCTTCCAGGCTCAATTGATCCTCCTGCTTCACTCTCCTGAGTAGCCTGGACTACCATGCCTGGCTAATTTTTGTATTTTTTTGTAGAGATGAGGTTTCACCATGTTCCCCAGGCTGGTTTTGAACTCCTGAGCTCAAGCTATTTGCATGCCTTGGCCTCTCAAAGTGCTGGGATTACAGGCATGAGCCACTGTGCCCAGCCTATGTGCTTATTTTTTAGGCACTGTCTTGTTACTGAATATCAACAATCTATGATCTCCTTTAATCTTCACAGCAATCCTACGGTATATAACTATCACGCAATTTTATAAATGAGGAGCCGAGACCCTGAGGTTCAGTGAGGTAACTTGCCCATGAGCCCACAGCTAATGTGTAGGGCAACCAGGACCTGCACTAGGTCTGTCCTGCCTGTCTCCAGAGCCTAGGCTGTGAACCATGAGACAGACCTGGAACTGTGGGGCACTGTCAGAGGTACTGGGCTTTCAATATCTTTTGGCTTCCTTTTCTTTACCAAAACCTCACCAAAATGGCCCATATCATCTTCCAAACTCAGGTATCATTTACTAAGCACCAACCATGTGTGTGACATAGAGCTACATGTTCTCATTTACATAATTGCATGCAAATCCTGGAAACAACCCTTCCAAGTAAGCATTTTCTCTCCTATGTAAGAGATAAAGGATCCCAGGGAGACTGAGAGTCCTCAGGTGGCCTTTCCAGGGTCACTAAGGCTCTAAATGGTAAAGCCAGAGAGGTGACCTAGGCCCTCGCTGCTTCATGGTGGAGAACCCATGAAATAACACTTGACCATACAAGCACAGGTAGCTCAACTTGTGCTTCTGGTCCTGTGGTCCGCCTGCAGCCTAGCGACAGAACAAGCAGACGGAGGTTGCTCTCTGTTTAGAAGCTCTATGAAGGGTCGCACTGCTCACTAATGCGACCACAGGCTACAGGCAGGAGCTAGCACATGGTAGGCACCCAATAAAGATTTATAAAATGAATAAATATAAAGATGTTAAGAACCTGTAATCCCAGCACTTTGGGAGGCCGAGGTGGGTGGATCACGAGGTCAGGAGATCGAGACCATCCTGGCCAACGTGGTGAAACCTTGTCTCTACTAAAAATACAAAAATTAGCCGGGCGTGGTGGTACATGCCTATAGTCCCAGCTACTCAGGAGAGGCTGAGGCAGGAGAATCACTTGAACCCAGGAGGCAGAAGTTGCAGTGAGCTGAGATCGCGCCACTGCACTCCAGCCTGGTGACAAAGTGAGACTCCATCTCAAAAAACAAAACAAAACAAACAAAAAAAACCTTAAGAAAAACTGACAAAAATAAAACTTAAATGTGCCTACTGCCAAGATTAGTTGAAAAAAGTATGGGATGTACTAACATTTATGTAATTGTGGCCAGTGTTCCACTGAAAGGAGTCTAAACACTTTAGAGGTTCACAAGTGGAAAGCTGTATTTGAGAGTTAACTAAAGGCCAAGAGCATCTATCAGCCCCTATTAGCTTTTTTTTCAGTCCTCCACAGGGTAATTTCAAATACATCTGGTAGAGGCTGTACATAGGATTTCACCAAGTATGAAAATACCCGTGCCATATTTCAGCTCTGAACATAATAGAAAGCAGATGCTGTATGTAGTAGTCTAAGTTTGGAGCACAAAAAATACTACTGCGATTGAGAGGAAGAAATCAGGACCAATTATAATGGACCTCATGGCAATATTGGCCTTTGGAAATCTGCACTAATCAGAAGACCTGGATTATTTCTGGAGGCAAGCAGTTTTTAATATCACCACTGTACAATTAAGATACCTTCGTTTTGAAGAGAAAGCCCTTTCTTTCAATTAAATAGCTGAGCAGTCTAATATTTTCAGAATTTCAGTAGTAAAACACAGCAACCACAAATGCTCAATAAGCAGTAATCTCTGCTAATTCACATATTTCAGTCATTTTGACATACACCTATTCTAAATATTAAATATAAAAGATTGAGGAAATCTTACCTAATTCCGCCGTATTTAGATTCCAGAAGTAATTTTATATTATACACATATATATGCACTCAATATTTCAATTACCAAAATTTTCCTAACTAGAACATAATTGGTAAGTTTTATGTTTCTTTTTAATCATGTTGCCTCTAGTGTTTTACTCTAAAATATTTCATAACCCATCTCAAAGAATTAAACTGTTCCCATAAATGATATTTTATCTTGTTTCTTAAAGAGAGGTTTGAGTTCAAAAGATGAAACATGGTGTTTGGATAATTTTCTTTTGACATCTCCAAAACACTCCTCAATGAAACAAGTCCGGATTATGTGACCACTACTTCTAGTCTTTCAAATTTTGGGACACATTAGGAGGCTACCTATTTTTCCATCCTAAAAGGAATTTCTCATTAAAAATTTAAGAGCTTTTCCTCGAGATGAACTGACTGTGATAGTCAACCTGGATGTATCAATAACAATTATTACCAAACAACGAAAAACTTACCCTGAAATAAAATTCTTCATTCCATTTTGGGTTCAGCGTCTGGAAAAGAAATTATCTTGTAGTATCTTTTAGGCTTTCAAACATTAGCAGTTACTAGTATAATACAGTCTACATATTTGCTTTAACATTTTTTTGATTAAAGAAAGCTAAGGGAAGCATTTAGTCAATTGTTTGAGACTAGCATATAAACCAAACTGGAAGGGGAGGGAATGTATTTATGAAACAGATGCTTCATAGATATGAAACCTTAAACTGCTATCACCAGAAGGAAAAACATCAGAGGCCTGGAAAGAGTCATTGTGAAAATATAAAAAATTCCTTCAAGAAATTAGCATTGATATGATTATTCTACCAAGAAGGAAATGAACTTTGTTGACTTCCCTCTACCTGCTACAAATCTGTTTTGCAGAGTCATGAAGCAGGTGGGGGAAAGTTGAACATGTTCATTGTTTATATAAATATTGAAATCTTAACATTTTATAGAGAGCAATACTGAGGATCAGATTTTATAACAAGAAAAAAAAGACCAAATATAAACCAAAAGTGAATTTTTTTTTTTTCTCTAAAAATAACCAGGTTAAAAACTACTTGTCTTCAGTCTTCCTCTTCATTCATCCATCTGTTCATCTTTCTATCAGTCTCCTTAAATATACATCTCACAAGGAGATGGCAAGGATACCTTTGTCCTCAGCACGGAAGAAAGGACTGCCAGATATCCCCCAAAACTAAGAGGACGCACGTTCTAGGAAGGAAGACTGTACATGTGTGTTTGTGCATCTGCACATGCATAAGCCTCTTAAACACAGCTCTTAACAATTGTATGTAAAAATCGGAGACTGAAAAATCATCACTTCACCAACAGCGATGGATATTTTTAGTCAAAATGATACTTATCTTCATCAATCTATTTCCTTTAATAGATCAGTTCAGGGAGATGAAAAAAAATCAATAGATTGCAACATAAAAATAGGAAACACAGAGCTCACACAACACTGAACCGGCTTGTTAAAAAATTCAGCACTTTCCCCACCCACAACTCCACAGTGAATTCAATCCTAAATAATGGGGTTCATGCTTTTCTCCTGTGTGAATGAAGCCAAGGATGGTAATGAGCGAGGGGAGGGGAGTGGAGCAGCAGGCCTGGCCTGCCTCGGGCTGCAGTCCCGGAGGGTAGCTTCCTGGAAATGCACATGGGAAATGACAGGCGAGGAAAGCAACAAGACAGGAGAGCACAAAACGAACGAAGAACCAACCAGTCACAACACCACAAGGAGAGGAGGATGACGAATGCAGCAAAGGCATACGAACCAGGAGGTGGGCAGCAGGAGAAGCAGAGCAAACCCAGCTACGGGGCTACACCCTCGACCGTGGAAAGGGAGGGAGAAGGAGGACTTCCCTTTCGAAGGAAATACATTGCAATAGCCCCAATCACCACCTGCTTTGGTCCTGGCTCCGTATCCAGCAGGCAATCAAGTTTCCCAGCTGCCTTCCTGGTGAGCCTTCTAGACAGCCCCCACTCGCCTAGAAACTGAACCAGCAACAACGCCTAACACAGGGAACAATGGCCTCTGTCCCTCGCAGGCATCCTCCCTGCTAATCAAAATACTGGCTCCTGTTTGCAAAACAGATTTTTAATGCCAGTCCCAATGCCAAGTGGAGGACACACTGCAGTTATGGTTCCTTACACAAAAGGACCTGGCTGCCTGCATGGCAGCAAGACAGTTACAATTTTTTTGAAGCACTCATGCTGTCCAGAAAATGTTCAGCAAACTGTTAGACTACCTGAGCACCTGCCTCTAAAGGTGGTAAGGAAAAAAATCATAGTAACCCATGAATAATACTAAAGCACAGATGAAAGGGGTTTGTTTTGTTTTATTGGTTTTTTTTTTTTTTTTTTTGAGACAGGGTCTCATTCTGTCGCCCAGTCTGGAGTGCAGTGGCATGATTACGGCTCACTGCAACCTCAACCTCCCAGGCTCAATTGATCTGCCAGGCTCGGCCTCCAAAAGTGCTAGAATTAGAGCCACCAGCCACCGCACCCAGCCAAGTATTTTAAATAGAGAACATGCATCTTCAATAAAGCCTCCAAATATAGGGTAAAAATATTTACATATATATACTACATATGTCTATGAATACATGCAGATAGGCAAATTAAGACGTACTTATCAGCCAGGCACGATGGCTCACATCTGTATTCCCAGCACTTGGGAGGCTATGGCGGGCGGATCACCTGGGGTCAGGAGTTCCAGACCAGCCTGGCCAACATGGCAAAACCCCGCCTCTACTAAAAATACAAAAATTAGCCGGGCATAGTGGTGCACACTTATAATCCCAGCTACTCAGGAAGCTGAGGCAGGAGAATCACTTGAACGTGGGAGGCAAAGGTTGCGGTGAGCCGAGATTGTGCCATTGCACTCCAGCCTGGGTGACAGAGTGACACTCCCTCTCAAAATAAATAAAAAATAACTAAAAGACATACCTATGGAAACAAATTTTTAATGAAATCATGTACATAAAATTTAGGAAAATAAGACATATACATACATGTATAGCTTTATTATTAATATATTTTCTCTGTTTCCATGTAGCTAACCAAGTATTTTGCTTCCTTTAGAAGTAGTTGTTTCAAGTTAAACTATTCCTCATGTGCCTACCAATTCCACAGACAGCTCCATTTCATTAAATGTATTTTAAATTACTTTAAGTTTCTTTGTGAAACATACAAAGACAAAAACAAATCCTTGTTTTTGCTGTATTCTGTGCAAGAAAAAATGTTACAACTTATGACATTTTTAGGATACTGTTTTTGTAGGCACTTAAGTAAAAACCTGAATCGCTATCTTGGGTTAGTACTGAAAAGTCTTGGAAAACTTCTAGATTTAATACTGAAACATGCTTAAAATGAAAATACAGTATAAAAGATAAAAAGTGGGCTGGGCACAGTGGCTCATGCCTGTAATCCCAGCACTTTGGGAGGCCGAAGCAGGTGGATCATCTGAGGTCAGGAGTTCAAGGCCAGTCTGGCTAACATGGTGAAACTCCATCTCTACTTTAAAAAAAAAAAAAAAAAAATTGGCCAGGCATGGTGGCGGGAGCCTGTAATCTCTGCTATTCGGGAGGCTGAGACAGGAGAATCACTTCAACCAAGGAGGTGGAGGTTGCAGTGAGCTGAGATCGCGCCATTGCACACCAGCCTGGGCGACAGAGCGAGACTCCATCTCAAAAAAAGAAAAGAAAAGAAAAAAGACAAAAGTGATGCACTTGTATACGGCAGCTCCATTATAATCTCATGGGACTATCACTGTGTAAGTACTCCATCCTTGACCCAAAAGGGCGTTATGCAGCACATGACTGTGCATAATTGGATTAAATTATGACTTAAATGAAGTTTGGTTAAAATTGACACCTACCTTTTTAATTGTTTTTGTCTGGACCAAAGCAAGTTCTCTATTCTCATCTGCTACGTACAATGAAAGTTTCACGTATGGATCACTGTAAGAAAATATTTCAGATTTAATAGGATTATACTTTTCATTCAAAAGAGAAAACAGTGGAACCTAAATGAAAATGCAAATATCAGTTAAAGTCTCAGCTTGTATTATTTCCACAAACTAAGCAATAACCTTTTTAACATATCTACTAAGTCAATACACTTGGAGTAAAGTTCCTATCAAAACCAGTGCCAATAATGTTACTTAGAAGCCAAAAAATACATATAATTTTAAAGACAGATTCTGAAAAGATTACAAGAAAGATTAAAAGGCACATAGATTTTGTTCAGACTTTACAAAATTCAGCTAGAAAATTTAGTTTAGGTCTTATCCATATTCTTATTCCTAGCGTCTAGGTAATTAGTGGAGGTAAAACAGCCACTGTTCACATGACCCAACACCTGCCATTTTACAGGAGTCACTTTCCAGGGGAGTGAGGCTCAGCCTTCAGCATATCAGATTCACCTGATGGAGGGGGTGATTAAAACACAGATAACTGGGCCCCGCTCCCAAATCTGAATTCAGTCCAAGGTAGAACCCAAGAATCTGCATTCCTGACACGTTCCCACTGATGCCAAGGCTCCTGACCCAGGAACCACACTCAGAGAACTACTGTTCTAGATGGCATTTGAAAAGAGTATTTTCTAGCTACAGAAACTAAATTTTCAATGTCCAGCCACAATCTGTTGCTTATAAAAGAGCTCAAGGCCTGATGGTCATGTTACCTCCAGAGAATGTGCTGTGGAGATGCGTGCAGAACGCACACACATGCACATACAGAATCCCCAGTTATAAAGAATGCCATAAACTCTGCTGCTACCTCTCATTTTTATGCCTCTCAGCTATCATGATTGCCGGCTATTACATAACTGCAATAAAGAGCTAAGCATTTCCTGTAATAAAACATCCACATTCTTCCACTGGTGGTTCATTTACCTCAGTCTGTATCCCTTGAATAGCTCACAGTAATTGACACATGCAGCTGGGGACTGTGGGTGGGATCCTTGGGTGTGGGACACCATATCTTCCAGCACTGCTGGAAGAAGTCAGGTGGGAATACCTAACATCTTGAGTGCTCATCCAGGTAGGCACTAAGGTATGATCAACTCTACGAAAGATCGACTAAGAAACTTCCTGAAATAGAGTTCAGCCTGAAGACAGAACCAAAGGCCAACGTCTTGGAGCTGGCTACAGGACAGGAAGATGTAAGCTCAAGGGAAGGAGAGGGCTGGGCGCAGTGGCTTACGCCTACAGTCTCAACCATTTGGGAAGCTGAGGCAGGCAGATCGCTTGAACACAGGGGTTCAAGACCAGCCTGGGCAACATGGCGAAACCCTATCTCTACAAAAAAATAAAAAAATTTTAGCTGCGTGTGGTGTCATGCACCTGTAGTCACAGTCACTACAGAGGCTGAGGTGGGAGGATTGCTTGAGCCTGGGAGGTAGAGGCTGCAGTGGGCCGAGATCGTGCCACTGCACTCCAGGATGGGCGACAGAGTCAGACCCTGTCTCATTCATTTATTCATCAATAAGAGGAGGGGGGAAACGGGTGCCCAGATTGCTCTCAGGCTCCTCCTCCCTTTCAGCTGGTACTTAACTACTCTTAACTTCAGCCTGCTCATGAATGAAATGGGAATGACAATTCCTAACTCAGGCAGGTTTTGCAAAGACCAGAGAAAATCATGTATTAATACTAGTACCCAGCACCATTCCAAACATACAATACAAAAGCCCCATAAATGACAGCCAAGGTAACTGTTCTCTGCTTCCTCTCTTAGGAGATGTTTGAGGTTCTCTGTTGCTCCTTTTGACTCCAAACTCTTGCTACAATGACTGATTTGACACTGATTACCTCACAGTACACACTGGGTGCCAGGCAACTGCAGCGTGCTACATATTCCACGCCTCCTCATTATTCATATGGAGGTCCCACAGGATCTGGGTAGAGATGGTCACACTGGGAATCTTACTCACAATGAAGCTCACCAGAATTCATTCGTGGCATCAAGTTACCATTCTAGGGGCTGCTGTTGATACAACTCAGGGCTAGCATGAATATGACTCTCTAGGAAGCTCAATGCTGTGCGAGAACACGTAGATTAGAAGGCAAATTCTATTTTACAAACTTTTTGTTTTCTCTTAGTGAAGCTGCTTAGACATCATATTCTTCCTTTCAGCCTTTCCAAGGAGACAGTAAACTGGTACTAGGATTCAAGCAACCTTCTATTTCCTGAGTGCCTACTATATGCCAAGAAAAGAGACAGGTTCCAGAAACAAAAGACACTGTCCCTACCCATTTGAATGGAGCACAGAGGAATGAAAACATGATTGTGACAGAGTGTGCCAAGCATCCGGGAAAACAGCAGTCAGCAGCAGGGGTCCCTGACTTCCTGTGCAAATCCGGGCACCTGGCCCTACCACAGATCTGCTAATCAGAATCTCCAGGGTCAGGACCTAGGAGTCTACATTTATGGAGTGTCTCATGTGATTTCTATGCACTGGTCCATCCAGATACCACTGCCAGATAGGAGTCTGAAGGCACACACAGAACCGGGAGGCACGAGGCAGAAAGATCACAGGCAGAGGTCCAGTGATTGGCTGGAGTTGGGGTTCCGAACATTAAAAAGCCTGGCATGGGCGGCAGAGCGAGACTCTGTCTAAAAAAAAAAAAAAAAAAAAAAAAAAAAAGCCTGGCATGGCTGCAGTCAGGAGGGCTCAGGGAGAAAAGGCAGCTGGAGAGGGAGTCCCGGCTCAATGGCCACAAGGAGTCTGCTATTCCTGCAGAGCTCAAACCCTGGCTCTTCATCAATTAGTACATGACTTTGGGAAACTTACATAGCCTTTCTGTGCCTCAGTTTTACCATCTACATAATGGGTATAATAGTGGTACTTCCCTTATAAAAAGGCCATTGGAAAGACAAATTATAATAGTGCTTGACAGGAGTATAGTCAGCACTTAATAAATGTTAGTTGCTGGCTGGGCGTGGAAGCAGGCGCCTGTAATCTCAGCACTTTGGGAGGCCAAGGTGGGCAGATCACTTGAGGTCAGAAGTTCTGGACCAGCCTGGCCAACATGGTAAAACCTTGTCTCTACTAAAAATACAAAAATTAGCTGGATGTGGTGGCATGCATCTGTAGTTCCAGCTACTTGGGGAGTTGAAGCATGAGAATTGCTTGAATCCAGGAGGCGGAGGTTGCAGTGAGCCAAGATTACACCACTGCACCTGGGCAACAGAGTCAGAATCCCTCTCTAAATACATACATACACACATAAATGTTAGCTGCCACCATCATCATCCTCATTGTGGAGTTGTCTAAATACAGAAGAATCATGATCATATTCATTAGAAGGAGGTACGACAGCAAGCAGCGAGACCCGTTGGAAGGCCTCTGCGCCCAAGAATAAGAAAGCTCTGAATGGAGAGGTGGCATAAATCAAAAAGGATTGACTGCTCATCCAAAGGTGGACTCAAAAGAACAAGGTGGCCAACTGATGTGGCAGGTAGGTGGGTTGGGTCAGGAGGAGAGGGAGTCCATGCCAACTCCAGGTCTTGGCAGGTAGGTGGGTTGGGTCAGGAGGAGAGGGAGTCCATGCCAGCTCCAGGTCTTGGGCCTCTTGACAAATTATGCCGTTACACACGGAGCCCTAGAATCTCTTCTGCTCCACGTTCATGACGATGCATTTGTGTGTAAGTGCGCAAGGGCCTACCAAATAATGATGGCCGGAATTGTCTGTCCTCAGGGGATCCTAATGATTTAGTGCTATTCCAACAAGAAGTTTGAGCCTTGAGCCTGGCCTCCAAATCCACGTCAAGGTTGGGCAGACACCAAAATGCACCCGGAAGGATCTCAGGTTCCTCAGTGTTTTTCACTGAGTAAATAAAATCCAGAAGAAAAACCACTTGGGAGGTTATAGCTGTTTACTTACAAGTAAGACACCTCACTGTCACATAAAAGATTACATCTGAAAAAAAAAATACAAGGGTGACATCGCTTTAGAGATATGAGACATGCCAGGAACTGTGCATGAAATCAATGGCTAGGAAACAGACTCCCTGAACTAAAATGAAGTCATAAGGAGTCTGACAGATGCCAAGATACTCAGCAGGAAATCTTCAGGCACCTGCTCTCTCAGGAGAGGTCACCAAGAAATCCTGGTCAAAAACCCACTCTGATTTTGCAAAATTTCCGAAAGAAAAGCTTTTCAATTATTGTCTCTTTCATTCTCAACATGGAATCCAGTGCTGAAAATTCAGTTCTCTCCTCTGGGCCTCTGCTCCAGTTCTAATAGAGAGACTGCAGGACTGCACTGATCTCAAGTGGGTTTAAAGAATTCAGAGATGGAAGTATTATTCAAGGGTCTTTATTCCACCTTCATCACCATGAAGCAAAAGACAGTGCAGACGAGGTCATCTGTCAGGGAGAGTTGAGAATGAGATTTTCTGGGTTTGCTCCATTGCTCACCCCTTTTGGGACACACTCCACAAGGACAGTCCTCCCGCCCAGTCATTACTGGGGTAATGCTTAACCCTCTCCATTTGATTCACTGAAGTGTTCCATGTTCTTTCACGCCTATTATTTGCTCATTTTTATCAGCATAAACAGTCTGCTGAGCTCCACATATTTTAAGGGGGCAGGGTCGTAAGGGGAGAGGGGAGGGCAGGAGTTGCCTCCAAGGGGCAAAACGTCAAAGGGGATTACACTCAGTCTGCAGCCAGATTGCAATGACACCCTGCCTTGTCTACCTGCTATAGAGGTGTTCTTGCAAGATACTTGGATATCAGAAGAACAACGAGGAAGGTCTTCATTTTTCAACTGTGCCTCCTGAGGGGCATCCCAACCTTAACCAAAGGAAGCAATAATTCTTTGCGGTAAAAGGAAGATGCTCAATATGGCACTGGGACTGCTTGCAAAAAGACTGTGTCTTTGCTCCCTGTGGGTAAAGAGCAGAGGGCTCATGGATGCAGCATATTTCACAGCACCATACAGCAAATTTCTTTTGACTACCTGACACACTGAAGATTTAGCTAACCCAGAGAAAGTTGCACTGCAAAACCCAGTTTGTTAATGACAACTTGTTTTGTTGAAGGTTTCCTCATTCTTTTCCACTTTTACTGTTACCATCAAGTGTTACATAATAATGTATATCCTCAATAAAGCAATTAACACTTACAAAACATTTATAAACAATATAGAAAAAATCTAGAATGTGTGAGAAGAAAAATATACATGAATACATGCAATAATACTGAAACTGAAGTTTTTTTTTTTTTTCTTTTTTTTTTTTAATTTATTTATTATTATTATACTGTAAGTTGTAGGGTACATGTGCATAACGTGCAGGTTTGTTACATATGTATACTTGTGCCTTGTTGGTGTGCTGCACCCATCAACTCGTCATTTACATCAGGTATAACTCCCAATGCAATCCCTCCCCCCTCCCCCCTCCCCATGATAGGCCCCGGTGTGTGATGTTCCCCTTCCTGAGTCCAAGTGATCTCATTGTTCAGTTCCCACCTATGAGTGAGAACATGCGGTGTTTGATTTTCTGTTCTTGTGATAGTTTGCTAAGAATGATGGATTCCAGCTGCATCCATGTCCCTACAAAGGACACAAACTCATCCTTTTTTATGGCTGCATAGTATTCCATGGTGTATATATGCCACATTTTCTTAATCCAATCTGTCACTGATGGACATTTGGGTTGATTCCAAGTCTTTGCTATTGTGAATAGTGCTGCAATAAACATACGTGTGCATGTGTCTTTATAGCAGCATAATTTATAATCCTTTGGGTATATACCCAGTAATGGGATGGCTGGGTCATATGGTACATCTAGTTCTAGATCCTTGAGGAATCGCCATACTGTTTTCCATAATGGTTGAACTAGTTTACAATCCCACCAACAGTGTAAAAGTGTTCCTATTTCTCCACATCCTCTCCAGCACCTGTTGTTTCCTGACTTTTTAATGATCGCCATTCTAACTGGTGTGAGATGGTATCTCATTGTGGTTTTGATTTGCATTTCTCTGATGGCCAGTGATGATGAGCATTTTTTCATGTGTTTGTTGGCTGTATGAATGTCTTCTTTTGAGAAATGTCTGTTCATATCCTTTGCCCACTTTTGGATGGGGTTGTTTGTTTTTTTCTTGTAAATTTGTTTGAGTTCTTTGTAGGTTCTGGATATTAGCCCTTTGTCAGATGAGTAGATTGCAAAAATTTTCTCCCATTCTGTAGGTTGCCTGTTCACTCTGATGGTAGTTCTAAAACACCAAAAGCAATGGCAGCAAAAGCCAAAATTGACAAATGGGATCTCATTAAACTAAAGAGCTTCTGCACAGCAAAAGAAACTGAAGTTTTTATCTAACAAATTGTCAAAGATTGAAAAAAAGGTAATACTTTCTAAAGACAGGCAGACATTTAACACTCTACCACTGGAAGGAATAATTATTACAACTTTTCTGGGAAACAACATGGCAAAAGTATCAGAAGCATTCAAAGGGTGGACCCCCTTTGATTCATCAAATTTATTTCTAAGGATTAATCCCAAAGAAGGAATCCCAAAGAAGGAATCTTTACCAGAGAGGCAGGAAAATATTTACTGGTAAAAGATACTCATTACAGAATCATATATAATATGAAAAAATTAGAAGCAAACTTCCAGGCCAATAATTGGGAAACAATTAAATAAATTATGGTACAATCATATACTAGAATATTATAAACCACTAAAACCATGTTTTCTAATAATATTTTAACATAAGAGAAAATCATAACATTAAGAAATAAGCAGCATCTAAAAATGTGATTAATTCAAATATACATATATATGAAAGTAATTAAAGAAAAGAAGGCTAAAATGTTAATAGTCATTCTCTCTAGATGATGTTTACAAATTATTTTGTCATTTATGGTTTGTATTAAGTTTCTACTGTGAGCAAGTACTACTTTTATGAGTATAAAAAAGGTACAAAAAAACTAATAATAGTTACACTTCAATGAGGTACTGAACCCTGTAATTTCATGGCCAGCCCACATCTCAGTAACAAACCCTAAAGGGCTTCAAATATTTTGTTTGCCCAGAAAATTGACTTAAGTAGATGACTACTGAAAATTTTTTAAAACAAAATGTACATATCTTTCAGCCCAAGATTTACTGAAAGGCAGAAGCGTATTTTAAAATACATCACTAATCACCAATACTGGCAATGAGCCACTATTAAGTATGTACAATTTTCCAGCAAATGTAAGAGATTAATGGTTTAGATTACAGTCAAATGCATTCTTCACCTAAGCAGCTATAAAATACATTAAACTTTATTGCTCAGGCATAGTCTCTGAAGCTGCCGGCAAAACACACTTTTGGATACTTCTGTTATGATGGTTTTGTTGTTTGGAGCAACTAGTGGTTTACCTGCATTCTAAAACCTTCCCAGCCACTCAAGTCTTGAAATCTCTAGCCAGGACCAACTCTGGCCTTGCAGCCCCCTTGCCATCCATAACTAGTCACTTGAGGGTCCCAACCTTGGGTCACAGAGACCCCTGGGAGCCAGGGAGCAACTGTATGTGCATCTATCTCTAACACATATATACAGAGCTCTGATGATAACTATATAGCTATCTATGTAGGCATCTACATAGAGATCATCAGAGTTGTGTATACATGTGTTGACTAATAAAATATGTGCTAATACAATATGTACTTTGCTAATATGTGGTGATTAATAAAAATATTTAAATATTTAAGCTTAAATAGCTTGTTAAAAAATTTTGTTCCCTTATCTTTTGGTAGTAAAAATGTTGTTCAGTGGAAGTTACAAAAAGGAAAGTTTCACCTATAAATTACTGAAATATCCATTCAGTCACCAAAGAAAATGACAATCTGTGACTTGTCTTTATTGCCAGCATATTCTACTGTGCCTTTTCTCCATGTATGTGCAACTACCAGAGGTTAAGAAAACAGCTCTTTCTTTTATGCTATTAATAATAGAGCCAAGAGAGATAGCAACTCATAAGGCTATAAGGAAAGAGGGAAACAAAAACTGTTCCCTTTTTGGAAACTGTTTCACAATTGATTTTATTCCTCGAATAGTCAAGGAGTGTCCACCATACACAACGGACTGTGGTGGGCACCAAAGTGTGGGGCGGGGAATAGAGGTAAACAGACACAGACCCTGCCCACAAAGAGGCCGTCTACCCCTCCTCCAGAGGAACCAAAATCGGACAACAGTGTTTCTAATGCAGATTGTACCTTTGTGAAACTTGGCTATATATATTAAGAGCTCAAAGAAGCTGATAAATGACAATTATTATTGTTGTTGTTGTTATTATTATTTGAGATGGAGTTTTGCTCTTGGTGCCCAGGTTGGAGTGCAATGGCAGAATCTTGGCTCACCACAACCTCCGCCTCCCAGGTTCAAGCAATTCTCTTGCCTCAGCCTCCCGAGTAGCTGGGATTACAGTCATGCGCCTGTACGCCAGGCTAATTTTGTATTTTTAGTAGAGACAGGGTTTCTCCATGTTGGTTAGGCTAGTCTTGAACTCATGACCTCAGGTGATCCATCCACCGTGGCCTCCCAAAGTGCTGGGATTACAAGCGTTAGCTGCAGCGCCCAGCCAATGACAATTATTTAAGGATGATCTGAAATGTAGGAAAAACTATGAGCAATGGTCATAACTTCCAGGATCATTAAGCAGCTTCTGCGTGCCAGCACTGTGCCTGGTGCCTCAGAGACATCATCGCTCATCCCTACAACAACCCTGACAAGGAGGATCTTACAGCCTCCCTTTCATGGATGTGTGAAAGAAAAGGAATGGCTGTGAAACCAAGAGGCAAAGAAAAAAATTCCAAGATACAATCACGTCAGTCAGTGAATGTTTCCTCTCAAGAGTGAGTCTGGGAGGACACTGAGTGACCAGAACAGCCCACCTACTTCCCTCATGGTTAGAAGAAGAAACGTTAAGCCAACCAGCACTTCATAAAACATTCTCTTTTTTTTCTTTCTTTTTTTTTTTTTTTGAGACAGGGTCTTGCTCTGTCACCCAGGCTGGAGTGCAGTGGCAAGATCATGGCTCACTGCAGCCTCAACCTCCTAGGCTCAAACAATCCTCCGTCCTGAGTAGCTGGGACTACAGACATGCACCATCATGCCTGGCTAAATTTTAAAAATTTTTTGTAGAGACGAGGTCTCACTATGTTGCCCAGGTTGGTCTCAAACTCCTAGCCTCAGGCGATCTTCCTGTCTCTGCCTCCCAAACTGCTGGGATCACAGGTGTGAGCCACTACACTTGGCCAAAGACACATTTTTATTTTTATTTTTATTTATTTTTGAGATGGAGTCTCACTCTCTCGCCCAGGCTGGAGTGCAGTGGCACAATCTCGGTTCACTGCAACCTCTGCCTGCCAGGTTCAAGCGATTCTCCTGCCTCAGCCTCCCAAGTAGCTGGGATTACAGATGTGAGCCACCACACCCGGCTATAAACACATACTTTTAATTGTTTAATTATATTTTATTCTTTTTGTAATAAATTGGCTCCTTCTATTTCCAATTTATAAAGTACACAGCCTTAAAAAACAAACAAACAAACAAAAAAAACACCCACAGAGACACAGATTGCACTGGAAAACAAGTATAGGGACAGACTTCTGAACTAATTATTCCCTTGGAACCCTGAAAGTCAATTCCTTGACCAGTCTCACCCATGTCCTTGCGATCAAAAAGAAAACAGTTCTGGCCAAGCCCAGGAACTATGATCATGATGTCAAAATGGAGGCAACACTGAGCTGTGTCTAACTGAAAAAGAGAGCAAGTTCTAACGGCAGGAACTACTCAGGGAATTCAGCCTGGATTAACTAACCAGGGAAAAAAAAGATGCTTACTTTTAATTAATTCTGGCAGTCATTGGTTCCCAGGACTTCACTTCTTCTGTCATCGTATGCTCCTGGGATGCCAGGACTAGAGCTGGGCATACACAGGCACACGGTATTCCTTTTGCATTGCAGAGAGGGACACCGCTGAGCACCTATGTGTGTCCAGTGCTCAGGACAAAGGTCTAGCCAAAGGAGACACTATTCAAATGAGTAAGCAACAATAAAACCTGTTAGCAGTGCCACACCGAGAGTGGGCCTCACAGGGTCAGTGTACCGGACAGACGGTAAATTGCATGGTGGAGCTCACTGGTGTACAATTACGTGCACTGGTAAACACTTCCTGTGTACTTAAGCATCAACCTCTTTGCCACTGAGTGTTTGTATGAGCCGAGCACTGTCCTAAGCCCTTCCTGTACAATCTTTGAACACATTCTAGGCTTCTCAGTGGGGGAGTAACAATGGTGCCAGAAGTATCTTGGGAACTTATTCTACATTCAGCTCAGTTCACATGCAAAATCTGACTTGATTCTCACAGGCAAAATTGTCAGAGGGAAGGGATTCCTCCCTCACATGGAGTTAACAGGGGATGTGGCAGCTTCTAATATCTAAACAGGCAGCCCCAGGTGACACCCATTCAGTGACACAGCTGTTGCTGACATACATTCCCAGGGGCACCAGGAAAGCCCTGAAGCAAAGATCTTGAACTTGGCACTGGCCTGAACACAAACAAAGAATGGAACAGCTCATCTTGACCCATTCTCTATCTCATAAGATGGGGAACTATGTCCTCCCAGTATTTCAGAATGTGACCTTCTTTGGAAACAGGGTCTTCACAGAGGTAATCGAGTTCAAATGAGGTCACCAGGCAGTGGCTCATGCCTGTAATCTCACCCCTTTGGGAGGCTGAGACCAGGAGGATCCCTTGACCTCAGGAGTTTGAAACCAGCCTGGGCAACATAGTGAGACACTATCTCCACGAATTTTTTTTTTTTTTAAACTGAGCCAGGCATGGTGGCACACACCCATGGTCCCAGCTACTCAAGAGGCTGAGGTGAGAGGATTGCTTAGGCCAGGGAGGTTGAGGCTGTAGTGAGCCATGATCATGCCACTGTACTCCAGCTTAGGTGACAGAGCAAGACCCTGAGGAAGGAAAGCAGGGAGGGAGGGAGGAACGGAGGGAGAGAGGGAGAGAAGGAGGGAGGAAGGGGAAGGAGAAGGGGGAAAGGGAGGGAGAAAGGAAGAAAAAAAAAGAAAAAAACATTTTTAAAAGTATGAATGAATGAATGAATGAATGAATGAATGAAATGAGGTCATTAGGTTGAGCCCTGATCCAATATGACTGGTGTTCTTATGAACAGGGGAAAGGTAGACACAGAAACAAACAGGCACAGAGGAAAGATGATGTGAAGACACAACAAGAAGATGGTCATTTACAGGCCAAGGAACACAGAGCACTGCTGGCAAACCTCACAAGCTAGAAGAGCAAGACAGGATATTCCTGTAGGGCTCAGAGACAGCAGAATCCTGCTGACTCTTAATTTCAGATTTCTGGACTCGAAAGCTGATAGAAAATAAATTTCTGTTGTTAGCCACCTAGTTCACAGGGCTTTGTCATGGCAGCCATAGCAAACTAATACTCCATTAAAGCCAGCCTTTTTTGGAAACCCTTGGGAACAAATGTGTTACAGAATTCTGACTTTTTTTCTCACTTTAGAAAGATGATTGGTATGGTTTGGCTGTATTCCCACCCAAATGTCATCTTAAATTGTAGCTCCTAAAATTCCCATGTGTTGTGGGAGGGACCCAGTGGGAGATAATTGAATGGGGAGGGGGCAGTTTTACCCATCCTTGTGATAGTGAATAAGTCTCAAGAGATCTGATGATTTTATACAGGGTTTCCCCTTTCCCTTGGCTTTCATTTCTCTCTTGTCTGCCGCCATGTAAGATGTGCCTTTTGCCTTCTACCATGATTGTGAGGCCTCCCCAGCCATGTGGCATTGAGTACATTAAACCTCTTTTTCTTTATAAATGACCCAGTCTTGGGTATATCTTTACCAGCAGCATGAAAATGGACTAATACAATGACTCAGTGATTATTCCAAATATTATTATTATTATTATTTTGATTATTCCAATTATTGCATAGCATCCCCAGTAGGGGCCGGGGGAGGGCCCATAAGTGAACGTTAATATCTGTGCAGCAAGAGGCACAAAGGGTTGAATGAAGTGTTATACATGATGCCTAGAATACTCTCTAATCTGTTCACATCAGGTTTTGCTCTCAAATCAATTTCCTACAAACCTACAAAGATGTCTTTGGTTTTCAGGGCTTTGGGGACTTTGGAATGGCAGGTAAGGGATCATGGACCTGCCCTAAGAATGCTTAAAATATGTGCCCTCCTCATGCCACCCTGCCAACCACATTCAGCCTGCAGTCCAAAACACACGCCTACCTGTGAAATCCTAGAATTCCTCAGGGAGACCAAAGGGCAAAAGTTTCCCCTCAACTCTCAGAAAAACAACTTGCAAAATAAATGTTTAGAGATTTTATCTTCAAGTCTATTAAACGTGCAAACAAACCACCAGACACCTGACTTTTCTGTTATTCTGAGTGCTGCACTATACCCCAAAGACTTCTAAAAATGAAATGTTTAAGCGAGGATAAAACAATTGTGTGATCACAGAAAGAAAAAACTGTAATCAAGAGAAAAAGGGCTATATTACGGTGATGCCCCTATATCCTGACACATGGGTGCCACAGGATGTGTATTTTCCCCAGTTACACAGATCAATGTACGGCAGGTACCCATGTTTGGAACCCCTGGGCCCACACACTGTCAAGAAGAAAGGGAGTTTATAGAAAGAATGAAGCCCACATCAGCATGAAAAGTCTTGGCTGGCCCACCAGTGTGAACTCTGGAATCCATTACTACATCTCTAAAGCTGGACACACACTGGAGATTTTTCCTTGTGTCTGATTCATCCAAAAAGGACATGTTATTATATTTGGATCTCAGGGATCTCAGCCGGGTTAAATCCAATACAAAGCTGAGGGCCTTTTGATTTTTAAAAATCCTCTCTTAAGTTACTGTGTGTGTTAGACTGGATATCGAAGGACTTCTACAGAGAGCTCAGGGCAGGCTCTGTAATAATTAGTAGAGTGTTGTTCCTACACAACCTGCCCCACCTCGACAGGGCGCATGCTTGAGCATTGCAAGTCTTTGCCTCTAGATGACATTGTTTTATGGGTGTATGTTTCTCCTGGTCCCTGTGACCCTGGAGAAAAATGTGCGAAATAATCATGGGGTAAAGGCACAGGGGACACATTAAGAGACTTTACATAGAAGAAAATGCACCTCTCCTGTAATAGCCATGGAGTCAGACCTCTGTAATATTTAACCAGCAGAACACAGGGTCCTTCCTTTACTTTTGCCCTATGCTTCTGACTTTCTATTAGGCGGGAAATGGAGAATCCAATTTAAACCACTTGTCGGCCAGGCACAGTGGCTCATGCCTGTAATCTCAACACCCTGGGAAGCTGAGGCAAGTGGATCATCTGAGCTCAGGAGTTCGAGACCAGCCTGGCCAACATGGTGAAGCCCCATCTCTACTAAAAATACAAAAAATTAGCTGGGTGTGGTGGCTCATGCCTGTAATCCCAGTTACTTGGGAGGCTGGGGTAGGAGAACTGCTTGAACCTGGAAGCAGAGGTTGCAGGGAGCCAAGATCAACTCATGGCACTCCAGCCTGGGCGACTGAGCGAGACTCTGTCTCAAAACAAAACAAAAACAAAAAATCACTTGTCAATAACAGCCACATCTGTTTGGTTTTCCAAATAGGTCAATCTAGTATCTTCCTAGTTTTCAGGGGGTTCAGCACTGCTGTCTATTTGCTCATCCTTCATGCTTTTTCCCTATATCCTTGGAAATCTTTGATTCTTCCCAGGCTCTAGGCAGCCAGCACCTTCTTTCCCTCATCTCTGCAGGATGAAGCACCCCCATAATAATCAGCCTCTCCACTTTCTGAATTCCTACAGTCTGAATACTTAGACCACTCCCTTTTCCATGGAATCTTGTGTCTGTGTTGTTTGTTCCTTTCTTTTTTTTTTTTTGAGATAGGGTCTCGCTTTGCCACCCAGGCTGGAGTGCAGCGGCGCAATCTCTGCAGCTTTGATCTCCTGGGCTCAAGCGATTCTCCCACCCCAGCCCCTGTGAGTAGTTGGGACTATAGCCATGCCGCCACACATGGCTATTTTTTTTTCAACTTTTGTAGAGACAGGGGTTTTCCCATGTTGCCCAGGCTGGTTGTGAACTCCTGGCCTCAAGGGATCCTCCTGCCTCCACCTCCCTCAGTGCTGGGATTACAGGTATGAGTCACCATGTCCAGACTTGTTTGTCCCTTTTCAAGTATGTAAATCTTAATTCGCCTAAACCGGCTGCACATCACTCAGGGCCACTGTCCATGTCTTACACTAGTGTGTCTTTTCCATGCAACCTTGTACAAAACAGGCCTTCAATTAACATTTCTTGGTTGCTTGACTTCTTAACAAACACTATGATAGGTTACCTTCTTCCCAGGGTTACATGTTTGGAAAATAGTCCTGTCTTGAGTTGCCAAAATGTGGTATTCTCAGTGTGTTTACCTCATACCTGACAATGACACCTCAGAATGTTGACCTTCTTTGGAAACAGGGTCCTCACAGAGGTAACTGAGTTCAAATGAGGTCACCAGGCACAGTGGCTCATGCCTGTAATCTCATACCTGATAATGAATAACTAGATGCAGAATTTATTTTCCACAAATTTTCTTGAACTTGTTTCACTTTCCTCTCTCTACGAAACACAGGGTTTTTTTGCATAGTGTACTGAGTTATAAACTCACATACACTCAAAGAAACAATAAAATGATTAAAAAAAAAAGAAGTTGTTTCACAGTGAACCTCATTTCTGCAACTTTACCTGATACCAAAAACTGAAATCATGAATCACTTTTGATTAACTAAAAGCATAAACATATTAACTGACTTATAGAGCTGATACCCTTGTGTTTAGTTAAAAACAAATATTCAAATCAAAAGGACACAAGAAATACTAATGTTTGAGGACTAACTTTGGGAGAAAATAATAAAACATTTAATTCCAGAAACCCTGATGAGGCTGTTGGTAATCACTTACAAATTGAAAGTGGAGTTCACATTTAAAAATGAATCTTCAGCTCACTATGCACCATTATAATTTTTGTTTCCAGTTGCTTACATTCTTAGTGTCATTTTTCATGCTTTTGTATGTCTGCTGTTGATATTTTTCCAACCTGAAAAGCTTTTTTTTTTTTTTTTTTTTTGAGACAGAGTCTCACTCTGTCGTCCAGGCTGGAATGTGGTGGCGCGATCTCAGCTCACTGCAACCTCTGCCTCCTGGGTTCAAGCAATTCTCTTGCCTCAGCCTCCTGAGTAGCTGGGACTACAGGTGCCCACCACCATGCCCAGCTAATTTTTGTATTTTTAGTAGAGATGGGTTTTCACCATGTTGGCCAGGATAGTCTTGATCTCCTGACCTTGTGATCCGCCCGCCTCAGCCTCCCAAAATGTTGGGATTACAGGCGTGAGCCACCGCGCCCGGCCCAAAAAAGCTTTCCTTAAATGAAGATGTATAAGCCTCAATCTAGATGTGAATCTTCACACACCAAATAAACTATTAAACAGCTCTCAATAATAATGATTGAGAAAACATTTGTTGTAATTAACCTCAAATTTTTGTGCAGCTGATGTGGAATGAGATAATATTAAAGAGCAATGACAATTATATTAAGTAAGTGCCACCTGGGGATGCAGCAAGCATCAGCACAAACGGAGACATGAGTGCCCCCCAAACTAGGTCTTTAGGGGACAAAAAGTGTGATAGATTACTGCAGGCAATGTGAGGGTGCACAGGGAGACTTTGTCACCGTGCCATCCGCTATGCTGGGCAGCAGTTTGAGACCTCAGCAACCAACGTCCTGGGAGCATGCCTGCCTGCTGCATGGCTCCTCACAAGTGAGCCCAAACCCTAAGCAGACATGTGCCGTCTCAATGTAAGAAATGGCATTTGCGTGGAGACAACTATGTGTTCTAGCCAAACATCACTTATTAATTGCTAATGCATTGACACTGTATATATTCTGCAGTCTATAATTCTGAAAAAATTCTAAAAGGTAAATAGGTCCTACAAAAAAACACAAAAGGAGAAGGGGAGAAAAATCACCCTCTTCCATGGTTAGCAAAGTCGTTTTACCGCAGAGCAGTGTTCTAGCACTTCATGTGCACAGGGATTGCCTGGGATCTGGTTAAAATATAGTCTGATTGGGTAGGTGTGAGCTGCACCTCAAGAACCTGCATTTCTAACAAGCTCCCTGGTGATGCCAATACAGCTGGTGGGAGTAGCAAGACTAAAGAAGCTCGAATACCACTCACTTTGCAACGAATTCCAAGTGTGGAAGGGTGCATGGGCTCTCCCATAAAGAACGGAGACCTTAGGAATATCAAGTTGTATGTGGATACTCCCCAACGCTCATCCTGGGCCTCTTTTCACGCAACAGCTTTCCTTGGAGGGAGCTCACACCCTGCCTCCACACACACCTCCCTGACTATTAAAGACCAGCACCTCAGGCTTGAGCACCAGGCAAGCAAATGAGGGCCCCTCCGGCCATCCCAACCTCATTGATTAAGCACCTTGAGGATAAAAATCATGGAAAGTCCCAATCTCCTGTTTTCCATATCTTGTCAATGCAGCCAAATTACTAACCAAATAGCCTAAGCTTCATCCACTCTGCACTGGTTCTTTGTAACCTACAACAAACTATTGTGGCATACACGGTCTGCCCAGCTCGGGCCCCTGCATGCCCCTCCAGTGCCATCTTCCATGTGCCTTATACATGGTGCCAAGTGGAGCAACTATGACTTTTAGTTCTCAGAGCACAGCATGCTTTCTCCTCCGCTAGAAACGCCCTGCCCCGACCCGGCATGCACATCATGTTAAAACAAGCTCCAGTGCCTCTGGGAAGGCTTCCCGGCCCTCAAGCTCCACTCCTGTTGGCAGAAGCCTATCAGTGGTGCAGTTGTTTACTTCTGTGTCCATTTCTGCTATCGGTCTGGAAGCTCCTTGTGAACAGGGCCATGCCTTGGTCACTTGTGTGCATCACATTCCAGTCATGCAGTGGGTCTGCAACAAAGATTGCTTTACAGGGCACTGAGATGGCCCTTGGGCAGGTTAGGCAAATGGGAAAGGGGGTAATGGCTGGAGTGGGGTAGGGTAAATCTTGAGATTTATGGTAAGTAGATACTGGAAAATATCTGTCTGTCATGAAGCATATAGCTTTCATATGCTGGGCAAGAGCCAGCGCTATTATTTTAAGGTGTAATACTGCTTAAATTTGGGGTAAATTGGATAGAAATAAAATAGCCTTACTTGCTATTATCATCAAACTCTCACTTGGTTATTTTTCTGATGTCATGACTGAAAAAAAGAAGTTCAATAGCAATGGAGCAGAAGCTGAAAGAGAAGGATAATCTGCTCTTAGGGAGTTTGAACAAGAGGCAATTAGTAAAGGATTAAGCTAAGTAAAACCACAGCAGAACATGTAACTGCAGCATGTTGAACACTGAAAACCAGAGGGGCAATTAGGTAGGAAAAACCCACAGTGGGTAAAACACTCACTGGGTCAATGAGCAACAGGTGGAACTGCACATGGCTAATCCCTTGTGGACCTCTTTCTAGAAGAGAAGCAAGGAAAGCAGACTCCAGCCCTTAGACAGAGCATGCAGAGACGTCTGGTAATTAGACTGACCGCACAGTCCTACGAGCCACCCAGCGAATTTCATCTTACTAATGCGTAAAGGTGGGGTAAGGTGACCTGCGGACAACTCACCTCCAAATACGGACAGCTCAGAAGAAACCACAGCCTCCACACTGACCAAAATTAGGATCATGCGGTCCTTCAGGACACCCCCGGGAAGACTGCCTGGAGACTCCCTTACACAGACCCTCCTAAGGCTCCGCGGTCTGCTTCTCTTCTCCTATTTCTTCATTCAACAAATTCTCACTACATGTCTGGCATGGTTGTTTTAGGCATCTGAGATGTGCCAGGGAAGAAAACGGACAAAACTCCCTACCTCTGTGGAGCCTACATTTTACCAAGGGGAGACAGGTAGCAAACAATACCGAATAAATTACTAAAGTTCACAGTGTTAGAAGATGATAAAAACTAAAGAGACAAGAAGCACAGCAAGGAGGACTGATGTGGGGACGTGGAGGCAGATACAGGCTGCAGGGCAGGCACCTGATTTTGTGAAATCCGTGAGTAGCCGCTTGAAGGAAATATATTATGGCTCACTGGAAAGGCAGACTCTAACAGAAATATAACAATTGAATATTTGACAAAGATCAGATTTTTTTTTTTTTTAAATGGATGCCTTGGTTGACTTGACTTAGGGTAACACAGCAGCATCACGGAGGGCATGCGCTCTGGAGTCTGACACACCCTTGTTTGTTTTCCAGCTCTGCCATGTGCAACTAAAAACAACAGGATGTCATCTCTATCAGCTGTAGCAGTGAGGCCTCATGAGATGCGAGGTTTGTACACCCTCTAGCACAGCGCCCAGCACTCGGTGAGCCGAGGCTATCAGCACTGCTCAGACTTAAGACCACAGTAGGTCCCAAAGCCTTCCCTGTCCCCAAGCACAGCACAGGAACTCATGCTCCTGCTCACTTGAGAAGTTCAGAAAAGACAGCTTTATTCTCAGTGGTGCTAAGTTTAAGAAATTAAGAAGTAATAGAATGGTGTCATGACTGTGTTGCTCTGCATATGCGTTCACATTCATCCCTCCCCCTCAGGATTTATCCTATAGTTGCAAAAAATCATTTGCCAGGCCTGGTTTGATGGGCTGCTATAATCAATTTTGACTTGGGGGTGGGGGAGAAAACACAGAGCTCTGCTATTGGAGGTCACTTAGTCTCACACAACTGCATTTGGCAAACGACAAAACTAGGAGATAAAGGGCACTTCTGCCCTCAATGGTGCAGTTGCAATTTCAGGCCTTTACTTCTATGTCTAAACTGCTATACCTGTTAGAGGGCAGAATAATTAATTCTCTTTGAGGATTTTTCATAGGCGCGGATATTCCTAGTTTCCAATATTGATTAGATGAGAAGAGACTTGAGTGTCTTTGATGAGTGGATATATTTTTTTTTCCAGGAAATACCCATTCATTCTGTTCCAAGATCAATGACCACTTACCCTTCTAGACATAAGAGTTTATAGTTTTCTATAAGAATGATATTTTTAAAGGTTTCTAAAAGTTGGTTTTTTTTTTTCTTCTTTTAGCCACTAACCAAGTGTTAGCCACGACTTTCCTATTAACCAAAAATAGACACACTGGAAAATGTTAGGAGATACCACGGCAGAAGAAAACAAAACTGTGTTGTCTTTCAAAAGATGATCCACCCATGCAATTCTGATGGCCTTACCCTGATTTCCTTATGTCCCCCAACACTACTACTAATTCTATTATCAGTTGACTTGGCTATTATGGGTCTCCTCCACCAGGCTGAAGTTCCCTGCAAGCAGAGAGGTAAGTGGTCACAGATGGCTGTGCAGGCCACTGGCTCAGGTCCTAATGTGCCCTTGGCCTCTTCTATTTGCACTGGTATCTCGAGCAGTGGTCCCTGAGGGGCTTGGTCCATATTTGCTGAATAAATGAATTTCACCATGAGGTTGGGAGGCCACTTAGACTCTAACTGGTGCACTTGCCATTTGGGAGCTTGCAAGCTGCATTTTACCTTGCCCACACTTCTCCCCTCTCTTAAAAAATAAGAAGCAAAGCCAAATATAGATGTGCACAAGCATAACAAAAAGGAAATTGAATTGTGAAGCAGATAAATCCTAGGATCCGGCAGACGAAGTGGCTGGGGCTGCTCCCCGCCCAAGCGGGACAGTGGGTTGCCCCGCCCACATTGCTGAGCTGAATCTCACCGCTGAGTTTCTGGGTTTTTTCCCCCTAACCTGGTTATTGCTAAACTGAGATGCTGGCTTTGTCATCAAAGCTTTCAGTTCTGTGTCATGCTCAAGATCAAATTTTAATGGCAAATTTTATCTCTAAAAAGGGATAAATGCATCATCTCTCCAGGGACCCGCAGTTCCACATGGGTGACAGGGCCCTGACTGTGTCTTGTCTTCTCATTCTCTTCCCTGCCAATACCCCCTTCTCTCTGACACTTGTACTCTTCAGCTTTCCTAATATTTCAAGCTAAGTTACTTGTTTTTTCCAGACACAGAGCATTCCTCTGCCATACACACAGTGAAACCACTCACCTGGAGTGGGTGGCCCCTATCAATACATAAATAATTTAATGAAAATTAATTTTTTAAACCAAAATTAAGGGGCATTTTCCCAATCTGATCACCATCCTCATTCAGTCCAATGCTTCAAGACTGTTAAAGTACATATTTAAATATAAATAAACAAATCAAATGAAAACAAAAGCAGGAGGAAAAGAACAATCAGCCTTAAGGAAAAATGTAGCTCAACAAAAACAGACAAGTGAAAGGGAGAAGGAAGTGCCCCTCAATGTCTAGCACAAGAGACACTTAAGACATATTTGGTAACTGACTAAAAGAATAAAGAGAAGACAACTTGTTTTCAAGTAATGAACAGAGCAAGTGACTTAAATAGCCTTTTGAATGAGTTAAACTAAATAGTTACACAAATATAATACCACACAGGACAGTGTCCAAAGAGAACAAATTCCTTTCAGATAGATCCCTCATTGATTAACCTCAGGTACAATTACAGCCCTGAAAACCTCAACAAAACAGGGCAAGAGAGAAAAAGTGAAGTGTATCAAAATGCCTTAAAGCCTGCCATGCCATTTCCTCTAATGAAGTTAGACACTTCCTTCCAGTCTCAAGCCTGTCAACTTAGCATGGCAGATCTCGGCCAGAATAAACTCCTGGATCCAGTTAATTGAGCTAAAAGGGGTCAAACCCTAGCATTGGCAAAGGCTCAAAGATCACGCCCCCAGGACTTTCAATGGCTTCTGCCCAAGAATCTATGACCAAATGACCTCTGATAACATGACAGGGTTTCCAGTCACTGGCCTTAGTCAGAGGAGGCTGTTTATAATTGCATGTGATCCTCTCGCCTGCTGCAGGCCAGATGAGTAATAGTGAAGTGAACAAGACAGCTTACATCACTGAAAGCGGTGCGTTTTCCATGTATTCTATGAAACTCCAGAGTCCACTGGACTCCCAGATCTCTGTTTCCACTTAGTCTGAAGGGCAGGGGGGTCTCGGCAGGAAGTGCCCAGGTGCTCCCTGTGACCCCTGTGGGAGGGCATCTGGGTACCGCCTGCCCACATCCCACTGCCCACCTGTGCTCCTGGGTACTGAGAAAACCAGGCCAGGTACAGAGGAAGCACAAATATTTACTGTAGATGAGGGTATGTTGAGTGACCCTTGGGGAATTCTGGGCCACTGGGAAGGCAGTCAAGATAGACTCAGAAAACAGCTGAGAACACGTGCTTCTGCCATGCCCTGAAGGCCAACAGCCTCTGAAACCTCCGTGATTCAAGGTGAGTGAGTGGCAGGCTCACGTCAAGCCCACCTGTAGAACGGAAAGCCCCGTCTATGTTACTAGCACATTACATCATACTTAACTCAAAGCACATAAGAAGGAAAAGATTTCCATCAAAGTGAAAGAAACAATATGAAAATGGCTTCACATGAAAATTGACTTGGTAAAACCCTAAGAAGTACAGGCAAAAACAAAACAAAACAAAACAAAACAAAAAAACATTGCCTGGAATGAAACATAAAAATCCCAAACAAGCCTCCCATCCCAACAGAACCGTCAGACCACAAAAGCTCCTGTCCCATCACTTGCCTTAATAAGTACATAGAGGCCCCCCACCATCACCACATCCACCAAACAAACCACTTTGGAATAAAACTTCTATACTCAAGTAGCAGAATTCATATAATTTCATACCTGCCTTCATTTTATATCTTTTCATTATATTCCACAGTGATAAGAAAATGTCCCAAACGTGTTGTTTTAAATCAACACTTAGTTGCAATAAATTTTCATAAAAATGATAGGAATGAAAAAGGTTAAGGCATAACATCTGTAACTAGTACAGATGTTTACTTCCTCTTAACTAAATAAAAAGCATTTCTTCTTCCTCTCTTCTTGACTTCACCATCATCTTACTAGATTCCCACAAGAATTAAAGTTCAACTTGTGCTCCTTACAGACATTAAAAAAAAAAAAAAAAAAAAAAAAAAAGGTCAGCACACACCACTGTGGCCATTCTTTCTCTTCCTGGTCATTACAGTAATGAAACTCACCAGCCTGGGGCCAGCACAAACGTACTTTAAAATCCCTCTTCCCTTACAGAGTTATTTGTTTCCTTTTGTTTCTTTCACTGGCAATATCTCATTCAAACATGTGTAAAGTACTTTTCAATGTGAAATAAGTATTAAAGAATAAATATTAAAGAGCAGCTATGAAATAAGTACTAAAGAATAACTCAGATTTGACTGTAGGCTTTGATATTTCATATTGTTGATACATTTTTATTGTCTTAGAATTCCAGCCATCTTAACACTTAATGACATCAGAAATACTTGACTGAAAGTAACCTGGCTCATTAATAGGAAGGTGTGGCCTGCATTCATATATTTCAAGCTTTGCCAACATATGGATACACTATAACCAGTTAACTAACAGTTCATGAATCACCACAAAATGAGACAGTAAAGAAACAAAAATCACGTGTTAATCATTCAGCATATTTACGTGTGTGAGTAGGAAGGGTGGGAAAATGATAGAAAACCTGAAGGAAAAACTCAGTTGAATATGTTCTGGGCTTTGACTTTTGTTTTCCCAAACAAAACATATAATAAAATTTAGTCTAAATCATGTAAGCCAAATTACTCATACTAAGGAACAAAAAGATTTCTGTTGCTACCAAACAAAAATTCAGATATAAGACATGAATTATTCTCCAAGCAAACTATTTTATGGCCTAACATGGTATTTCACTTGAAACCAAGTAGAGCTGGTATCTCCCTCTTCTCCAGGAGGCTTCTAAGTCAGAAATACTGAGACTCAAAACAGAACAGGAAGGAAAACACAACTGTTTCCTCCTCAACCTGTGATTTCTAAAACAGAAAACAGCATTCATAGAACTTCAGTGGTCTCTATTTTCCATTATTTTCAAAAATAAAAGTATTATTGCTTTGGTTTTTGAAAGAAAGGCTGTACATTTTTCTAAATAGTCAAGAAAGATAAGAAGCAAAGAATAGGGGATCAGAACACAGATCCCAATTCTTTTCAAGGCTCATTCTTTGCCTGTCATTCTTTTTATACATAAGGAGAGTAAAATTGACCAATTATAGCTAACTCCGAACACCAAAAAGCATTTAAAATGGAAAATCTTGGTATGTGCTAGAACTATGCTGCTGACATAAAAACAGTATTACACCAACATCAAACTCACACCAAGAACAGATGTTACGCATTCATATAACAAACATACAGTGGTGTCTTTGTTCTTACCTATACTTTTCCTCAAGGCTGATGAAAAACAAGGCTGGAAAGTGTTCAGCTGGGCTAGCGCTGCTCGAAATTTACCTCGGTGACCCTCCGGCTCCCTGGCCCTGTCTTCCTCCTTCCCAGTTTTAAAGCGGTGTCTGTACACACTTCTGCTGACACCGGGGGAATACCAGCAAGTTTTAACACAACTGAGAAGGAATGCACCCAGCTCGCTACTTATACTGATGATTCACTTTAATGACAGGTAGAAATAAATGCTTGTTGGTGGAAGAGGGAGTTGCGTCAAGCTCCACCCCCTACCATAAGGTTAAGTAACTCCACCCAGCTCAGCAATTAGCTTACATCATCACCCAGGGCCTTATCTCCAGGTTCCCTGCAGTTGTTCCTGCAGCATCTCCAAGTGAAGTCCTCAGTGGGCTTACCACACAGGATGGGCAATAACAGAGGTCACGAGGTTTTGAGGATGACTATGTCTGGTGGGGCTGTTTCGCTTATTTAAAGCCAGATCAGAGATTTTGGCATCTCCAACAGTAGAGGTCAGCCCTTCACCCTTCCACAAACTAACTCAGCTTCTACATTCTGAGGTTCTGGCCTTCGAGGCCCCCCACTCGGCAGATGGGAACACAACTTCCTGGCCCTCCAAAAGCTTAAAGTCTTGAAGAGGGGAAAAAAGCAGGAACAAAAATAACTATGATACGAACTACAACCCCAAAAAGGATCAACAGAGGATTCTGTGTCAGATGAGAGGCAGCCCCGCCCTGCAAATCCGCAGTCTCTACTCTGCATCCCAGTTTTCAGATCCCAGCTTTGTGTCCCCAGGTGTAAATCAGGGCCCTGAAGGTGCTAGCAGGGCTCTACCCTGGGACCCAGCAGCACCATGTCCTCGTTTGAGGGGTAGTCTGGCAACCTGACCACCCTTGCTCTATGGAAATTCCAAGAGCAAGTCAAACATGTGCTCTCTCCCTGTGACGGGCACTATGCTACTTCTCTTTCCTCTTGCTGGAAGAAGTCACACCCTACTCTCCAACCCATGCAGCCCTCCACCCCAGCAGATGTGGCTCTAATAGGAAGTGTCCCCAGTTGTAGCAAACAGCTCACTTTCTACTTGCACTCAAATTTGGTGGCATGCTTGCTTGTGAAGTGTTCCTGGCATGTCAGCTGAGAAACCCTGTAAACTAGACTTGCATTTCCCCACAGTGCTCAAACACTGGGATTTCCAGAGGTGGGGGGAAGATGAACGGATCTCCCCTAGAGGCTGGGAGGATTGCTGAAGGCTTAGAGGAGCAAGTGGGCACCAGGGTTCAACTAGAAACATTCACCCTCCTGAAGACAGGGGAACAGTGTCAACCATTTTCAGTCTTTTTTTTTTTTTTTGAGACAGGGTCTCGCTTTGTCACCCAGGCTGGAGTGCAGTGGTGCAATCTCACACAGTTTCTGCCTCTGGGGTTCAAGCAATTCTTGTGCCTCAGCCTCCTGAATAGCTGGGACCACAGGTGTGAGCCATCACGCTCCGCTAATTTTTGTATTTTTAGAGTTCTGCCATGTTGCCGAGGCTGGTCTGGAACTCCTGGCCTCAAGTGATCCACCCACCTCGGCCTCCCAAAGTGCTGGGATTATAGGCATGAGCCATGGTGCCCAGCCCGTTTTCAGTCAAATTCTTAAAACAAGAGGAACATCTCAAGTTTTTAGTCTTCAGCAGTTGAGGATACACAAGTGCTGAATAGCCTAAATTTAAGAACAGGATTTCCATCATCTTTGATTATGTCTAAAACTATCAAATTGAGCTACAATGTTTCCAACTTACACACTAGCTGGAAGGTTAAAAAAATAAGAACCACAATACACTATAAGAAAATGTACCTAAACAAGTTGAACAAGTTTTTCTTTATTTATTTTTAACAATTTGCCTATTCCCTTAAAGATAAAAAGCATCTACATGTCCTACCAAATGTTACCTGACTGTGATGGGCTTAATTGTATTTGCCCAAAATTCCTATGTTGAAGTCTTCAACACTTCAGACTGTGACTGTATTTAGAGAGAGGGTATTTAAAGAGATAATTAAGTTATAATGAGGTTAGTAGGTGGGTTCCAATCCAATATGACTGTGCCCTTATACGAACAGGAGATTAGGACACAGACAGGTACACAGAAGACCCGGGAAGACCCAGAGAAGCCATCTGCAAGTCAAGAAGAGAGGCTGCAGAAGAAGCCAACCCTGCTTCATCGCAGGCTCTGGACATCCAGAGCCCTGAGAAAACAAATTCGTAATATTTAAGCCGCCCAATCTGTGCTACTTTGTTATGACAGTCCTGGCAAACAATTACAACACTAATTAAACAATGGTCTCCCTCTGAAAATTGATATTAAAAAATTGAGACAATTGACATTTCTAATAACCATTCCCCCATCAGCATACACTTCACTTAAGTATGCTCACTTTTGCCTTGTCCCATGAGGTTCTGCCTCAAAAAAGTGCATGGAAAAAACCTCATTCTGGAAGGAAGAAAAGGCTACATTTGATCTTTCCAACTCCAATTCTGCCACTTCCATTCTAGGCAAACTGATCAAACAAATGGTGTACATCCACCTCCCTGCCACCTATGTCATTTTCTCTAACCCAGAGAAATCAGCTTCTGCCAAACTTGCATTAACAATGCAACTGGAAAAGAGTCAGTGACTATCAGTACCAAATGAAAACATGGTAAGCCTGGAGGGAATGCTGGAAGTCTTAGTTCAATTCCTTTTGTCTAGGGGAGAAAATTAGGGCCCAACCAAAGCAGTGCCATGATCTAGCGACAGAGGCTAGAGAGTGGACTCAACCCTCACACCAGCTCCAACACAGTGTTACCACCCCTGCCCCCACAATACTATTCACTGAGGGAAGGCTGAAGCTATTCTAACCTCACCAGTGTCCCAAAATGAAAACTGCCGCCATGATCACCAGGCTATAGTGACAAGAGACAAGGATGCAGATTATCAGGATAACCCATGGAAGATGGCCAGGTTCTGAGAGTAAGTCTAAAACCAGCTTTCTTTTACCGGGGCACTACTGACATTCTATGGCTGGGTAATTCTTGGTTGTGGGGGATTCGATAGGTCTGGATTTGATGAAGAAAAAGTTGCTGGTGTCTTAAGACAGATACTTCAGTTTTATAATCTGGGCAGAATGCAATAAGCAAAAGGAGAGGAGGGACGAGCAGCCTCCCTAGAACTTTCCACAGCCCTCGCCGACCAACAAGGTCACTGAAGGGACACCTGGGAAGACCAGGGGTGGGTCTCCCAGAAGTCTGGCAGTAGGAGAGGATACTTTCATTCTTGCTCTTATCCCTTGGATTTTTTTCTAAACTCAAATTTCAAAATGAAGTTAAAAAGTCAAGACATTCCTTTAATTGTATATTACTTACACTTAAATGTAAGTAATAAGCCATCGTTGGATGGCACCTAACACTTCCAACAATATTACTCAAAAAATTGCTCAATACTGTTGACTACACTTAAAAGACTGGGCGGTTTTTAGGGTGTGGTTTTATGAAATACCACAAAGGGTCACAATGGATCAGCTTGTTCCAATGCAAAGCAAAGGAAGTATATAAAAACAGTTAACTCAACTGTAGGCAACACAGCCAAAAGGAATAAGAAAAGCATGAAGACTGATTTCATTCAAAACAGGATTTTATTAAGAACATAAAATTTGAATTTCATAGTATTTCAAAGATGGTTCAGTTTTTGTATTTTGTTTGCTCTTGTTTTTAATCTTAGGATTTGTTAGTAAGATCATCTTGATACTTTCCTCTAAAAAGTCATCATGAATTTATCCATACTCTGCAGCCTTCGAAAAGTATGTTTTTTAAAATAACATTACAAGCTATCATAAAATGCTTACCATAAAATAGTTTAAAAAGCATCATTCTAAAAAATATCATAGTATGATTCCAAATTCATAAGCTATTTCCATACACATAAATAGAAATATAGCCAAAGGACTGGACAGAAATAAAATTAAATGGTAACCAATTTATATCCCGGTGGCTATGTGGCTCTCCTGGTAGATTAATGCTTTTATGTTTTATCTTTTCCAATATCTAAAATAAAAATTGCTGAGATTAGCTGGGCATGGTGGCACGGACCTGTAATACCAGCTACTCAGGGGGCTAAGACAGGAGGATCACTTGAGCCCAAGAGTCATAACGCTGCAGTGAGCTGCAATCGCACCATGGCACCGCACTGCTGGGTGACAGAGCAAGACCCTCTCTCCATAAAAAATAAAATTAAAAATAAACAAACTGCTAAGAATGTACTATATCACTTATTTTAACACAGTGAGTAACCAAATGAGAAGAATTCAGATGCTGAGGGTGGAAGAGACCCAAGTTTCTCTATTTTGTTCAAAACCAGCTACAGTAGAGGAGAAACTAGGACACTTGGAGGGGGAGGAATAAATTGAACAAAACAAAGATAACATGACACAGGCAAAAATCTTTACATAACACAGGCAAGGTTTGGTGATAACAACATAGGCTTGAATTTCCTCACACGGTCTTAAACCCCTCCTAACTCACGTTCGCTTTTTCTTCCAATGCCTTACAAAAAAGGACAATGTGTGGTTTGCATGCTTCATAAGGTCCTACAATCAACTCACTATATCAGAGCATCTGAAAGGCAAATTGTTTCGTCAAGAAGGGGGAAAGGTCTCTTGAATCTTTAAACACCATTCAGTAAACACAATATGATGCACCTCTTCTGCTCAAAGCATTTGACAAGACCCAAATTTATATCCTCAAAGCATTTAGAACCTGGCAGCTTACAGACAGTTCCTAATTTATGAAACCTTGTGTTCCTAATGTTTAATTTTTAGGGCTGTTACTTAGGATCCTGATCACATTTTCACAGGAAAGAAAGACCTCAACCTTAGTGAAATCTTCCAGTCCCTTAGGCTATAAAGACCATCTAAATGCAAATGACTCTGGCCCTCTTTTGAGTTCCATTCTCCTTTACCATCATCTTCACACCTCCACTTGGAGGTCTAAGGGATGTCTTAGACCTAAAAGGAGTAGTGATCCCACCTTCGCACTGCTCCCCAGCGCATCTCTCCCATCTCAGTGGCCCCCAGCCAGTTCAATAGGAAATCTCCTCAGTTCTGCTCTTCCCTTTCTCTCTTACACATCCAGTCAATCAATAGATCCTAAGGGCTCCATCCCCACATTTAATGACCCACTATCTCCTCCTCTCCATTCTGAATGTTACCATTTTGGTGTTTAAACCATCCTCTCTCACTTAGGCCTCTGCAGCAGCCTCCTAACTGGCCTCTGGGCCACTCTCACTTGCAACAATAAATCACACCAAGCCACTCCTTTCTTGCAACTCTCCAGGCTGACTTACTACAACCTTAAGCAGGAAATGCACATTCCCTGGCACCCACACAGCCCTAAAGAGCCATGGCTCCTTTACCTTCATCTCCAGCACTCCCCCATGAACTCTCTCCCACCCCTAGCCCCACTGACCTCCTGGCTACTTCTCAAACCTCTCAAACTCACTTTCATATGCTTCTCTACAAACACTCCTCCCCCAAATCTTCAGGGCAGCTCTCTTCTCTTCTGATGATAGCACAGTGAGTCTTTGCGCTGATGGCAACATAAACTAGTATCACACTTTAGGAAAGCAAATTGGCAATCTGTACCAAAGGTATTTAAATCCTAATATTCCTTGATTTAGTAATCCCATTTCCAGGGAGGTATCATAGGAACAGAATCCAACTTAAAAAAAAAAAAATTCTTGTTTTGCACAAAGATATTCCCAGTACCTTTCTCTCAACAGATATGATTAAATAGAATATTGTACATTCAGAAACTGTTATATATTACATATTGGAATAAATGACCAAAATAGACTATATCTATGTTATGATGCTAAATACAAATATACATTCTCTCCTAAAAGACAACTAAAAGGAAAATGCCAAAATATTAAGAGTGACTGATGTTCTTTCTGTTGTTTTTTTCTGTTTTTTTTTCCTCTAATTTTTTCAGACTTAGAAAAATGTGTAATCTTCACAATTAGAGTGGGAAAATCCCTTCTTGTTTTTAACAGAAGGAAATTATGCTGTAAGTAGTTGTTAGCTTTCCAAGTCAACACAGAAAAGACATTTAAAAGCACAATGTTAAGATTAAAAGGTGCTATACAAGATACACAACGAATCAAATGAGAAAAACATACAACAGATGAGGAGTTAAACTGCCCATTGTACAAATAATTCTTATTAATTAATGAAAATTAATAGGTCAAAGGAAAAACTGACAGAAGGATGTGAGTTAGCACTGGATAAAAATGGAACTATAAATACAAGAAGAGATACTTGGCCTCACTGATTGAAGACATAAAATGAGATGTTTTTACCTTCCATAAGGTCAAAGATGAAAAGACTGATAAAATGGGTTAATATTGAACTAGGGAAAAAGTGGTACTCTCATCAACCACTACAGCTAATAGAAACTAGTAGCAAGACTCTGTCTCAAAAAAAAAAAAAAAAAAAAAAAAGAAAAAAAAAAAAAAAAAGAAACTAGTGCAGTACTACAGAAGGCAATTTCCCAATGTCTATAAACATTGCAAATGTTCTTGTCCTTTGATCCAGGAATTCAACTATGGGAGTTTAGCTACAGAAACCCTCACACATAGATATATCAAGAAACACCAGGCTGGGTGTGGTGGCTCACGCCTGTAGTCCTAGCACTTTGGGACACCAAGGCAGATGGATCACTTGAGGTCAGGAGTTCCAGACCAGCCTGGCCAACATGGTGAAACCCTGTCTCTACAAAAAATACAAAAATTAGCCAGGCATGGTGGTGCATGCCTATAGTCCCAACTACTTGGGAGGCTGAGGAAGGAGAATCACTTGAACCCGGGAGGCAGAAGTTGCAGTGAGCTGAGATGGCGTCACTGCACTCCAGCCTGGGTGACAGAGTGAGACTCTGTCTCAACAACAACAACCAAAATAAAAAAAAGAAAAGAAAAGAAAAAGAAATACCACAGAGTTTTAAAAACATGACAAGCATCAGAAAACATCCTAGATCTATTAATTAGGGAAAAAACCCCAAAGCTCTGTTGCAATCTAGTATTTCCAGCATGATCTCGTTTAAAACAACAGTGACAACAACAACAAAACACACACACAAAACCGGAGCAGCTAATGTTTACGGAATCCTTACTATATGACAGCACTGTTCTAAGTCTTTTAAGGGCACCACCTATTTTAATCTTCGCAGTAACCCTAACAGTAACAGATAGGCACTGTTATTATCCCTGCTCTAAAGATGATCCCACCAAGGCTTGGAGTGATCAATAGAAGTTTCCATCCAAGTGGCCCTCTGAGTGTACATTTCTACCTCTCTCTTTCTCTGATTCAGACTAAATATCACATCCATAAGAATCTTGGGAAAACAAGACACAATATCATCAAAGGAACAGATGTGGGATGGGCTTGGGTTGAAAGAAAAACAAAACCAGGGGACTGCTGCTATACAAGCAGTATTCTCCAGATGCTGGAAATTCAAAAGAAACAAGTTAAGAGATGGAGTCAAGAAATTCAAGGGGCTAGAGTGACTAACCCTGGGGCAGCAATCAGGTGATTTATCAGGAAACTTCACTTCCTCTCTGCTTTTCCCATTGCTACCTTGCATTTCATGCAGGCCGAAGCAGGAATGTGGTCCCACGACTGAAGTGCAGGCAGCTCAAGAGAGCAAGTAGGGCCATGCATGAGCACACCTGAAAGGCCACCTCCTGGCCCATCCCACCAGGCCCTACATATTGCCTCAACCTGGCTCATTCCAGTGAACAAAAGGCGACCGGGAGGAACAAAGACGAAGACCGGCAGACCACCAAGAACCGCCGACAATGCCAAAGGGGCAGGCAAACGGGGTCTCAGAATAAACCAAAGAAGAATGTTAAATATGCACAATTAATATGCTCGTAAAATCTAAGAGGATTATCAGTGCAGCAAAACAAGAACAGACTAGAATTAAAACAACAACAACAACAAAAAAACCAAATCAAGATCTAAGAGAAGGAGCCAGCATGTTTAACCTCAAACCACAGCACTGCAGCTTCCTTTATAGGAAAAAAAATGGGATGTGGTTAACACTCATCACTGGTGGGTGACTTGGAAATCCCTGCCCCCCCCCCACTCTCCCACCATTCCACATTAACCTCCACCCACTCCCTGCTTAACATACAGAATGAACATTTTCATCTTGTCCCCACACTCACACATTTACACATGTGGGCACAGGAGGAATGTGTCTTTTACAACTGGATATTATATATTTTTCTACACATTGCTTCTCATTCATCAAGTTCTCATAGAAACTTCTCCAAAGCCAACTCTGATACAGCTCTAGTTCTCTCATAATATTACATGGTACAAATAGTCCATAAATTGGCCATTTTTCAACTGATGGACTTTCATGTCTTCAGTATTTTGCCACTATAATGGTACAATAAACATCCTTATACATATGACTTTGCACATACTTTTATTTCTAAAAGACAGATAACTGAGGACAAAGGCTGCTTAGAAGAAAGGTGTAATAGTTTTTTATTTTAATATACACTGACCATCTGCTTTTCAAATAAGGCCATGATAATTCACATTTCCATCAGTATTATGAGAAATATTACCACTCATCACTTCTATTACAGCCTTGCTATCAAAAAGTGTTATTTTTCTCTATTTTTACCAATCTAATGGGTTTAAAGTAATGTCTCATTGTTTTAATCTGCACTTCCCTAGCAAAAATGAACTATTTTTCATAGGTTTGCTGGCTGTCTGCATTTGTTATCTGTGGATTCCATATTAATATTCTTTGTCCATTTTTCCTCTGTGGTTTTCTTAACAACTTGTAAGTTTTAAAAAAATTATAGATAGTAACCCCATGTCTGTTTCAAACATCCCTCCTTGATCCATGACTTAATTACATAACTTCTGCCATAGAAAAGTTTTAAAATATATTAAAATATATATTCAGGCTAGGCGTGGTGGCTCATGCCTGTTAATCCCAGCACTTTGGGAGGTTGAGGTGGACAGATTACTTGAGCCCAGGAGTTCAAGACCAGCCTGGGCAATATGGTAAAACGCCGTTTCCACAAAAAATTAGCTAGGTGTGGTAGCTGATAGGGTTTAGCTCTGTGTCCCCACACAAATCCCACCTTGAACTGTAATAATCCCCACGTGTCATGGGAGGGACCCGGTGGGAGGTAACCGAACCATAGAGGCAGGTTTTTCCCATGCTGTTCTCATGGTAGTGAATAAAACTCATGTGATCTGATGGTTATAAAGGGGAGTTCCCCTGCATACACCCTCTGGCCTGCCACACGTAAGATGTGACTTTGCTCCTCATCCACCTTCAACCATGACTGTGAGTCCTCCCCAGCCACGTGAAACTGTGAAAACTCTTTCCTTTCTAAATTGCCCAGTCTCAGGTATGTCTTTATTAGCAGCATGAGAACTAATTCAGTGGGTCTTGCCTGTAGTCTCAGCTACGTGGGAGGCTGAGGTGGGAGAATCACCTGTGTCTGGGAGGTCAAGGCTGCAGTCAGCCCTGATCACGTCACTGCACTCCAGCCTGACAGAGTGAGATCATCTCAAAAAATAAACAAAAAGAAAATATATGTTCAAAGTGTGCCTCTTTTTATGACTTGTGCGTATCAAATTTTGCTTAAACATTCTCCCTCACTCCAAGATGATACAAAATAGGTTCTTACATTTTCTTGTAAAAGTTGAATTGCTTGTTTACATTTAAGTGTTTGAAGATTCCGGGATTTATTACTGGTTATAATATAAGATAGAGGTCTGTGCTGGTCCCCCAACCCCCTCTCCAGATAAAGGTCTGGTTATGCCAGTACCATCCTCAACAGTACTGAGCTATCATCTTGTTATACATTTACTCTCTTAATGAGACACAGCCCTAGATTCTCTAGTCTGTTCCACTGAACTATTTATGTAATTCTGGATCAATACCACATTGCTTTGATCACGAAGACTTCTTATTCTTAGCATGTTGTCATCACTTGTAAGCCAAATCTGCCCTCACTGGTTTTCTTTTCCATATTTCTCTTGGCTCCTCTCAGGTAGTACGTATTTATTCTTCCATAAAGACTTCAGGATTATTTTCTTCCATTAAAAAGAAAACCCACCACCACTTTGGAAATTCTAACTGGAATCACAAGAATTGTACTCATTAATTTTGTAATAAGATATATTCAGGCATTACGTGTTTTAATTTCTCTAGATTATATTTCACATTCTTGACTAAGAAGGTTACAGGTATTAGTTCAATGTCTTCCTGGGTTATCTGCTGCTATTGTGACAGAAATACTTAACTTCCATTTTTAGGTGCTTGTCTTCAAAACACAGAAAAGATCATTTCTAGAGACCTAATTTTTATCCAGCTTCCTTGACAATTGTTTCTGTTGATTTTAGATTTTTTACTAGATGCTCTTGAGATTTCTAGACATATGAACATTTCATTGTCTTACTACAATCACAAGAAGCTCTAAGATAATATTAAATAACAATTGTAAAAGATAAGATTCTTCTCTCATATCTAATTTTAATTGAATAGCTTTAGTGTTTTGTCTTTTAGGAAATATCTGCTGTGGGGTGTGTGTGTGTGTTTGTGTACATACATATGGCTTTTATGTTTAAGTAATTTATTTTTATTCCTAGTTCGCTTTCTCAGATTGTACTATATTAGGAATGGCTACTAAACTTTTTCAAACAGCTTCCTAGCCTCTACTAACTTATTCACATATTCCTCTCCTTCAATATGATTGTGTAACAATTGACGATAGTGATGAGTTTCTAATATTTAATCACACTGGAAAATAACTATTGATTATAGTGCATTAGCGTTTTGATGCACTCAAAAGTCTATTTGTTAATAAATTATTTTAAATTTCTACATTTACTTTCATAAATAATATTGACTTTTTAAAATTCATCAGATTTTTAAATTAAAATTTTGCTGGTTTTATAAAATGAACTCGGAACCTTTCCATGTTTTACTATGTCCTAAAAGAGTAAAAACACTCAAATTTTCTATTTTTTCAAGCCAGCGTGACCAACATGGAGAAACCCCATCTCTACTAAAAATGCAAAATTAGCTGGGCATGATGGCACATGCCTGTAATCCCAGCTACTTGGGAGGCTGAGGCAGGAGAATCCCTTGAACCCGGGAGGTGGAGGTTGCGGTGAGCCGAGATCACGCCACTACACTCCAGCCCGGGCAACAAGAGCGAGATTCCATCTCAAACAAACAAACAAACAAACAACAACCAAAAAACCAAAAACAAAAAACCGCAGCTGGAAATCCACGGATTCCTGGTGCCTTTCGCAATGGTAACTTTTATTCACCTTTCCTATCTCTTCTATAGTAATTGGTCTATTCAACTTTTCCATGCTTCTTGGATCAACTTTGGTAATTTGTATTTTCCTAAGAAGTCAGCCCTATATTTTCAAATGTGTTGCCACAGGGCTGTATGTCATGTTTTTCTATAAAGTCTACTGATACCTCCTGTGTCTCCTTTCTCATTCCTATCATCTATTTCTTTCTCTTTTTTTTTTTTTTTTTGAGACAAAGTTTTGCTTTTGTTGCCCAGACTGGAGTGCAATGGAGTGCTCTTGGCTCACCGCAACCTCTGCCTCCCAGGTTCAGGCAATTCGCCTGCCTCAGCCTCCTGAGCAGCTGAAATTACAGGCATTCGCCACCATGCCCAGCCTTTCATTCCTATTATGTAGTTCTTTTTTTTTTTTTTTTTTTTTTTTTTTTTTTTTTTTTTTTTTTTTTTTAGTTCTAAGTAAGGATGATTTCTTTCTGTTCCTGAGTTAGGATAATGAGAGTTTACTTTATTGGTCATTTCAAATAACCAGCTATTGGATTTACTTAACTTTTAAATCTTATCATCTCCTAATTCCTCCATCCTAGTTTTTATATTTTTTTGTTGACTTAGTTGATCTTTTTTCTAATTTCTTAGGATGCAGACTCAATTCTTTACTTTTAACCTTCGTTAAATAATGATAGTTCTTTTTTCCAGGTGATATGCTCTACGATGCTTAGAATTTTTACAAAGACCAAGAAAGAAAAATACCTCAGATGAAAATGTTATGAGTCACAAGGCAAGTAAGCAATGGAATTAACAGACTAGTTGTTGGCATTCTAAAAGAGGAGGGGGAAGAATAAACTGTCCCTAGTGGGGGCGGGGGCGGGGTGTGTAGAAAGATGAGGAGGAGGAGGTAGAGGAGGAGGAAGTGGAGGAGGAGGGGGGCAGGAAGGGGTGGAGGAGGGGGGCAGGTAGGGGTGCAGGAGGAGGAGGAGGTGGAGGAGGAGTAGGGAGGACAGGAGGAGGACGAAGAGGAGGAGGAGGTGGAGGAGTAGGGAGGACAGGAGGAGGATAAGGAGGTGGAGAGGAGGTAGAGGTGGGGGAGGAGAAGGTGGAGGTGGAAGAGGAAGAGGAGGAGGTGGAGGGGGCGGAGGAGGTGGAGGATGTAGAGGAGGAGGTGGAGGAGGAAGAGGAGGAGGGGGAGGAGGAGGTGGAAGAGGAGGGGGAGGGGGAGGAGGAAGGGGAGGAATTGCTTCCATTTCCTGAGTGCAGGCCGAGTTTGAACATTAAATAATCTCTTATCTATCATCTTTCTTATCCCATTGTTAGGTTTTCACTCTTCATTTCACATTTTGGGAAAAATGTTTGGGTTCATATTCAGGCTTAAAAAACTAACAAGCAAACAAAAAATTCCCACCAGAATGAATCCTGCAGTCAGACTACATTTAGCCTAATTTAAAAACTGCTATTAAATATCTAGAATCAGCGTTCCAAAGCGAAGGTACCCCATGATCCTGAATCAGCAAAGATTCACTCCCATGTCACGACCGTGAGCTCACTCATGCAGAAGTGTGGCCTAATATATCAGATGAGGAGTATTTTCAGCACAGCTTGATATACAGCTCTGTTAATCAGAGGAGCCAGTCATTCAGAACCCACTCCTTCTCCCGGTTCAGAAATGTACCCTTTTAAGAAGTGACCTTGTCTATGCGATAGCTTCAGACAGCAATTCTCAAAATCCAATGCTGAAGGGGCAAAGTGAATCTGCCTCTCCCAGGGTGAGAGGCTCTGACCTCATTAGAAAACTGTCTAAGGCCAGAAGCAAAGCTGCTACTATTTTCTTAATCCTCACTACAGGAATTTTAGATGACTTAAAAGGTCTCAACCTGGCCTGGGGAACTTGAAAATGACACTCGAATAAAATCACATTCATTTATGCTCTACCAATTCAGAATTCTTTTCATGATCTGGAAAGAGTTTGGACTCACGTTTCCATTTTTAGACTCTATGACAACAGGCTGAGAAGGAGGCTCAACCTACTTATGGGAACAAATTTTAGAGGCTCTGACTCATGTAAACAATCAACGTGCTAATAATTTATCCGTTAGAGCAAATACTTCTATTTGGGTTGCTACCATAAGTCCTTGTAAAGACCAGAACCAAAATGACAATGTTCATATGTCCTATATTTAATTTTTTCACTTTGTTCCTGAATACTTTCCCCCTAGTGAATCCCCCCAGTGAATAAAATGTTACTATTATATTAAACCCCCATTATAACAGGTACTCTTTGGTAGTGGGAAGCATTTAATGTTCCCAAGGGTTTCTGAGACCAGTAAGGAAATAATAATATCATTCTGCTCTTGTTGTTGTTGAGACGGAGTCTCACTGTCACCCAGGCTGGAGGGCAGTAGTGTGACCTTGGCTCACTGCAAGCTCCGCCCCCTGGGTTCAAGCGATTCTCCGTCTCAGCCTCCTGAGTAGGTGGGACTACAGGTGCTCACCACCATGCCAGCTTTTTTTATATTTTTAGTAGAGGTGGGGTTTCACCATGTTGGTCAAGCTGGTCTTAATATACCTCCCTTCTCTTTAAGTTATGTCAACTTTTGGGGGGAAAGGTCCAAAATTCCATCTTCCACGAACAAAAAACCCAAACTGGATCCTGCCTAAGCAACCTCAGATCCTGATCAAGAGCCAGATGTCAGATGACACAGGTGAGCGAGCGCAGAGGCACGGCCAAGGGTGTAACTGTACACCAAACATCACTGGGGAATGGGCACGGCACTGCTGCTACTAAGTCACAGAAATGTTAAAAAGGTGGAACGGGGCCCAGGGACCCTCGGCTATCAAGTCTCTTAAAACCTACTGGCTGGTCTGCACAGGACCGGCAGCCCAAGTACCTTCATATATTCCTGCTGCACTAGAGGTAACAACCCTGTAGGCCATCCGCCCTCACTCACATCTGTGCACATGACCCTGCCTGCCTTAACCCATTCTTCACGGAGGAAACTACAACTCCAGAACTGCAAGTAAGAGAGTTTCAAGGACCCTGCATTGGCTTTAAACAAGCACTCTTTCCAATTTCCCAGAAAAAAACCAAAAAATCTTTAAAATAAGGTATTTGGTTGATTTCCCTCTGCCTGACCCCCATACAGCACTCTGGTTTTCATCTGTGAAAATCTAATGGAACAATCTCTGTTTTCCAAACTTCCATGATATACAGCTACTTGTCATGGTTAAAATATAATACAGCACTGGTTGGAACTTCCAGATATCCTTGTATCTTTTGCAAGCACTTCAAATTTCACTTCCTGGTGAAAATATTCTATCTGATTCCATTCTTAGCAAACAACCGTATGCTAAAGCTTAAAGAGAAAAGAGTGGATGTGAGAACAAATGTATGTTTTCACAATGCAAAGGACAACACGGGAGACACAACTCAATGGGCTTTTTCTTGTGCACAGGATGGGTGGGAGAACTGAGCGCCTTTGGATCGTCCCTTATTCCATCACACTGTAGCAAGTGGTGTACCCCAACTGCCTGTGAAGGTACCCAGAAGGAATGCAATTGATTCCTACCTGTATGTTCGTGCTGTAATATTTGCCCAATGAGGTCAAGGAACAGGAGACCATCATGCCTCCCACAAACACCCACACACTTAATGCCTCCAACCTCAGCCAGCATTTCTGTTACTTCTCACTGCTGCGGGTTTCTCTTCTCTTACTTGTGCTCTTTCCATTTTTTGCACATTATTTCTCCCACATATCTTAAGTTCTTGATATACAGCTTTGTTAATCAGAAGAGCCAGTTCTGTTGCCAGATCTCTATGGATATGTTACCACATCCGGCAAAGATGAATTCTCTGGCACCTTAAGTAGCAGGCTGTCCTCCAAGAGCTTATACCTGAGGAGGGCAGGTTCAGACCGCGTGCAAACACAGATCCATAAACTGGTCACATTTGACTGGAAAACTTGGCATAATCTTCAAACTGATGCTGCTGGGCTGAACCAAGCTACTCTCCTGCTGAAAGTTTGGGGGTTTTTGTTGCTGCTGTTCTGAGATGGAGTCTCGCTATGTCACCCAGGCTGGAGTGCAGTGGTGCGATCTCAGCTCACTGCAACCTCTGTCTCCTGGGTTCAATAGATTCTCCTTCCTCAACCTCCCAAGTAGCTGGAATTATAGGCATACACCACCATGCATGGCTAATTTTTGTATTTTTAGTAGAGACAGGGTTTCACCATGTTGGTCAGGCTGATCCTGAACTCCTGACCTCAGGTGATCTGCCCGCCTTGGCCTCCCAAAGTGCTGAGATTACAGGCCACCACGCCCCATGCTGAAAGTTTCAATGCATCCTGTACCCAGTGCAAAGGGGAGCATCTTTCATTCCTCTGCAAATAGCTTTATCGCAATTAAGGGGAACGAAAGGAATTAAGGAAGCCATTGTACAGAGTTGGTATCTGTACAGAGTTGGTCTCATCAGCTAAGCAAAGTTCAGACATACGCAGAAGGAGGCACTAGGACACTAGGATTCTGAGGCCGGAAGAATAGCACAGAGGAAAACGAACGTCAGAGCATAAACAGACAACCCAGGCAGTCTAGCGTGGCTAGAACCAAAGGGGTATGAAAGGAAATGACACAGGACCTGGACCTGGGTCAGATCAAAACTATATTCTACCAGAATGCCGGGGAAAGGGTTTGGGACCTTGTTTTAACAGTAATTCTATTTCTTAATTACTGGTAGTTTCTACCATTTCTCTGTGAAATCTTCAACTAATGACTAATGAATAGCCCTGAAATTTCAAGATCCGCCTTCCTACATGTTTTCTATTCTTACTAACTTAATCATCTCATTTCCCTCTCCCAACTGACACACTCCACAGTCCCTACCAGCTGCCTGCCTCCCTCCTTCTCTCCCTGCCAACCACATACACACACATACACACACACCCCTCTAGTCAAAATAGCCCAAGCTACTTATGATTATAAAACAAACTTTCAAATATTTTTACCAAAAACATTTCTTCTGTATATAACCTCCATCATTTAAAAAAGGGTAAATATTTTTGCCAGGTGGCTATATTTACCTTTCTTTAATCTCTGTTATTCTTTTGGCCATTTGTGAACACAACAGATTACTTGGCGTGTTAGTTCATGGCTTTACTGCTCATTCTCCTACCAACCCACAACTGTGCCTGTACTAGCTAGAAGCTGGTGACCACAAAACTATATTAGTTCATTAGGAGTTAATTAAAAGGACTAATAACCTCAAAAGCAGGAAACACAAATAGGACATAATAAAGAGGATACCTTTAATTGATTCTACATTGCTTACTCTACTTGGTCGATGTTAGAATATCTTATGGTTATTGATAAAATGTATTTGATGAGTTGAACTCTCAACCCAAACATCCCATATGGAGTTGCTCACAAACTACTGGATGTCTGGATCTGATCCACATTCTGCTTTATCACTGGTAGGATGCCGAGTTCCTCCCCTGCCATTTTTTTGATCTATTTTTTCCCTTTCTTCATCATACTTTGTTGGATTTCAGAATTGGGGAGTTTCATTTTGTCTCGCAAACCATTTGACCTCTAGTGCTTTTTATAGCACCTTCTTGCTTCTTTTTAAACATTCACATAGGTGACCCTCAGAAAGATCTAAAATACATATAAAACCTTTTATGTAATGAGTGTCTAATGTGACGAACATGATGGAATATTTAAATCTATTTTTAAAAGACTAAAGCTCAGAAACATAAGCAATTCCCATGTGTCGTGACTTGTCACCAGTTAACATAATGTGAAGGAAAGTGACGAGAGTGATTTTCATTTACTTAGACGCCTGCTCATTCATTTGATTGGAGTAATCCCAAGAAAACCTTGTCCAGTGGAAATTTCAAGGTTTCTATTAGACTGTAAGCATCTTGAAGTTAAGGGATTTACTTTACTCCTTTATGTCCTCCACATAACCACCTTATCACATATATACCAAAAGCAAAATAACTGCTTATTGTGAATAAGTAAATCACCATTAATTATTTTGTAAATGTATTTGTGCCTACAAAGTACAGACAGATCTATGAATAAAGTCAGCTAGGCATTTTTTTTTTTTTTTTTTTTTTTTTTTTTTTTGAGAAAGAGTCTCACTCTGTTGCCCAGGCTGTAGTGCAGTGGCACAATCTCAGCTCACTGCAACCTCCGCTTTCCAGGTTCAAGCAATTCTCCTGCCTCAGCCTCCTGAGTAACTGGGATTACAGGAACACACCACCACGCCTGAGTAATTTTTGTATTTTTAGTAGAGACGGGGTTTCACCATGTTGGCCAGGCAGGTCTCAAACTCCTGACCTCAAATGATCCGCCCGCCTTGGCGTCACAAAGTGCTGGGATTACAGGCGTGAGCCCACATGCCCGACCAGCTAGGTTTTTGGAGTCAAAATGGTTGAATTTTTATCGTAAGTCATTCTATGAAGCTGGTTATTTTCTATGGCTAAAAGCAGTGGCTTTTTCACAGCAGTTGGATTGAACTGGGTTCTCTAAAACCAGGGTGATAAGATTAGTACAAATCTTCAGACTAAAAAAGTTTCTCTAATTATGCCCTTATAAATTGCAGTACACAGTTGTTATTTTTCAAATGCTGCAAGTTTTTAGGGTCTGATTCACTAGTCTTCTCAGACAGTCTGGCAAGACTTAATTTATCTGAGAGATCAACTACCAAATGGAGAATTTCATTTAATTATATAAAAAGTAAAAAAAAAAAAAAAAAATTGCACAACGTTTTTACCAGTCATGGTTATTTTAACATTTACTAATTTGGGTATAGCTAACATAGTTTAGGAAAAAAAAAAAGATCATCTGTTTCTTTGTATAAAAAGCTGTCCTTAAAAAGAAAACCCCTATACATTTACCAACATTCCATATTGTTATACTAAAATCTTTCCTACACTGAATCTAGATTTACTTAGATTATTAACACCACTTCCCAAAAATTTACCTTCCAAAACTGAAATGTAAGAGATTAGAAATACTAAATCTAACAACAAAGAATTTACTTTTATTATGACAGTGGTTTCACTACTTGTAGTTACTTTCACTGCCAAGTCAGTTTGTAGATAATTTAAGAAGTAATTTGCAATTAAGTTTTTATTTAAGTATATCTAAGTATGCATTGAGGGCCAGGCGCGGCGGCTCACACCTATCATCCCAGCACTTTGGAAGGCTGAGGTGGGAGGATGGCTTGAAGCCAGGAGTTCTAGACCAGCCTGGGCAACACCGTAAGCCTCCGTCTCTACAAAAAATAAAAAAAAAATTAGCCGGTGTGGTGGTGTGCGCCTGTAGTCCCAGCTACTCGGGAGGTTAAGGTGGGAGGATCACTTGAGCCCAGGAGCTCAAGGCTGCAGTGAGCTACAACTGCGTCTCAGTCCTTCAGCCTGGGTGACGAAGTAAAACCTTTTCTCTTAAAAATAAAAAAAAAAAGGATGCACTGAGGCCCAATATTATCAGTTATTAACGTAGGTAGATGTGCACACATGGACACACCTCACAGCAGCAGTAAAGCAAAGAACCTGAACTAGTAACTCTTACATGGTGGCATATATACTAGCAAGCATGTTAGGCCCTTAACATCAATGATGAGAAAATGAATAAAGCAAGGGCACGTGTCAGACAAAAAGAGTATGACGTATCAGAGACAAATGGAGAAGGATGAAGGCTGTGTTGAATGTATGCAGCAGGAATGGAAGGCAACACTATCCAAGAAAGACCCTACCACCCAGAGGATCAAGTCTGAACCCCTTCCAAGGGGAGGCTGGTGTGGAACAGGACAGGCAGGCTGGAGAAGTGCACCAAGAGGAAGTGCAAATCCACGTGTTGAAAAGGAACCTGCATGGCCATCCCTGTTTGCAAACCGCTGTTGCATGCTCCTCTGGAGAAAGCCACCAGTCCAGTGCTTCTCCAACCTGACTGTGCAGGAGTCACCCAGGGCATCCAGTAATTGGTAGACTCTATCTCAGCCCCTCTGAGGTAGGGCCTGACATCCTGCATTTCTGATGAGCTCCAGGGACGCTGCTGCCCACAGGCCACACTTTGGGAAGCACTGTCCTGGAGGACAGCCTGGCCAGTAACAGGCAGAGGGAAAGAGAGTTTAACAGAAAGAATATCGCCTGCCAGACAGGGAACGGGAGACCTGGGCTGCTGGCTCTCCCTTTGTTTCCTGGTCTCAGGTCCTTTAGCTGTAAAACAAGAGAGATTTCTTAGGTTCCTTTGTAGTTTTAAAAACCTGAGGCAGGAAGAAAGGTTTGTGGCCTGAAGAGTTGCACCTCTTAAATCAGGGATTAAAGATGAGGACAGAGCTTGAGAGAATAAAAGGTTACTGAAGAGCTGCACGTCTTCAAGGCAAGAGAGGAAGAATTTACTTATTTTTACTGGAATGCCTCGACAAAAATACCAAATGACTTATGCCCAGGGCTATTTTTGCAAAACAATGGTCAAGTCTGGGAATAACTCAAGTGTCCATCAATAGGGGACTGACTGAATGAAATTCCGTCAGTCCATAGCAGGAAGTTATAAAAAGACAAGGGAATTCTCTGTATACTGACATTGAGTGAGTTGCAGTATACAGCGCTAAGTGAAAAAAAAAACAGGGCTCAGGACAGTATATACCACGTGCTGCTTTATGAGTAAGTGAGAATACAAATATATCCATACTCTTTCCAAAAAGGGCAATGGAGGAGGGATAACCTCAGAACAAATAAAGACAGTTACCTATAAGGGGACAGGGATGGAAGGTGGCTTTAATACAAGAATGTAATAAGAACATAAACATAAACATATACTATGTATCAAGTTAGTGGTGAACTCATATAGGGAAACACTACTTCACCTGACTTTGAAATCTGTTTTTATCATCATCCCTGATAGTATATGCTAAATAAAAAAGGACTGCCAAGAAATATTTAACTGACTTTAGTAGCAATAAAGATAGCAAACTGTTAACAATGGTTGAAGCTGAGTGATGGGGTTTCATTATGCTGCTGGTTCTCATGTTATCTTCTCTATTTTAGTATATGTTTGAAGAATAATTTAAAAATAGCTTTCCAAATAATCTTCTGTTTTTATTTTGTTTTGTTTTGTTTTGTTTTGAGACAGGGTCTCGCTCTGTCACCCAAGCTGGAGTGCAGTGGCACGATCTCGGCTCACTGCAACCTCTGCTTCCTAGGTTCAAGCGATTCTCCTGCCTCAGCTTCCCAAGTAGCTGGGATTACAAGCAGGCACCACCATGTCCAGCTAATTTTTGTATTTTTAGTACAGATGGGGTTTCACCATGTTGGCCAGGGTGGCCTCGAACTCCTGACCTCAAGTGATTCGCCCGCCTCAGCCTCTGAAAGTGCTGGGATTACAGACGTGAGTCAATGCACCAGCCTAATCTTCTTTATCTAACATTAACATACACACACTGAACAAGAATACAAAGTTTGCAATGAAGACAACCTTAGTCCACCAAAAGTGAATATCAATATATGTAAGATCTAAGATACAAGCGGGTAAGAAGGTGGGGAAGTGGGGCCACATCTGACTCCTACCGCAAAGTAATAGATTCAGCATCTGTACAGACCTCACTGTATTCAAACACATTTTATATTATCTCATTCTGTTTTCACAACAAAATTGCAGGATAACTACTCTGCCCACCTGTAGTGAAGGGAAGTGACTCAAATTGATTCCAGCTCAAGTTCTTTAATCTGCAAGTCCAGTGCTTTTCATACTGGCCCTTCTGGTAGCCCCACTAACAGGAGTGTGGGGCAGGGTTCACGAACCTAAAGCCAACAATCTCCAGTAGTACTTTAAAAATTCATGCTAATTTTTAACTTCGTTCCATAACGTATCCACATTATCTTAATATGAAAACAGTGTATTTCATGACTTATCATCAATTAAAATAGGCCTGCATGTGTATTGTGTGGCTTTATGGACCCAGAAGCCACATGACTTATTCTGATTATCAGAGGCGTTAAACGGCACCAGCCTCCCTGAGGCAGTGATAGCTGTCACCCAGCAAAAAATGGGACAAGTCCCATTGTCCAACTAGCACATCGCTGGTAGCATCTCCAGTTGACAGTATTTCAACTGGTACCTACAAATACATTTTCTGCTAATGTAACTTTTTAAACCTGAAAATTCTGTCTAGTCTTTTAAATACACCACCCAGAAATGAGTTAGTGAGTGCAATAGAAAATAAATTAAAATCACATAATATGGTTTGAAATGGTTCAAATTTATCTGGGCACATTTTTGAAAGAGCCATTTCATGGCTACCCTGAGCAGAGAGCTGAGATAAAGAACATACCTTTGCAGCAGCCTATTTCAAAGAAAAAGAAAACAATAAGATTGACTACTGTATCTGTTAACAAAATGGCAACAATTTTGTGCTTTTTAAATAAACTTTGTTTCAGACTTAGAGAATTATTATAAAGATAAGATAGAGTCCCCATGTCCCCCGAAGCCAGTTTCCCCTATTATTAAGATCTACATTGGTTCAGGACATGTCTCACAATTAAGGCATCAAAGTTGATTTATTATTAACAAAATCCTATACTTTATTTCCATTTCCTCAGTTTTTCCCTGATGTTCTTTTTCTTGCTGCAAGATGCAATTTTCTTCCCATTTAAATTCACCCATAGGAAGGCTATTAAGCTAATAACAAATTCAGGCCAAAAAGGCTAAAATGTTTCTCAAGGCATCCTTAGCAAAAGAAAAATGCAGATGTTGGATGAAATACCAGTCAGCTCTTCAACAAACCAGCCTTCATCTATATAGCCTCGGAATCACCACTTTAGAGGACTTAAACTTAAACATGGTCTCAAACTTCTGGGCTCAAGCAATCCTCATGCCCCAGCCTCCTAAAGGGCTGGGATTATAAGCGTGAGTCACCACACCTGGTCTTCCACAGCATTTCGTATTTGGTCAGCCAGTACCGACGCTTTAGGCTATGAGACAGGTGCCATCCTGTGCAGTGTAGAAAATAGACCAGCACCCAGGCCTCTACCCACTAGATGCTTGCCAGCTTCACACCCCACTCCCTCGAATATTACAACTAAAACTGTCCCCAGATACAGTCAAATGTCCCTTGTGGGAGAGAAGGCAAAACTGCCACTGGTTGAGAACCACTGGCTTGAAGCAATTCATAATATGGATAAATATAACAAAATTTCTACAGCAACGTAAGAAGATGTCAATGTGGATTAAACAACTATTTTTAAAAACCTTTTATTAGACTATATAAATGAGTATGTGTTTTAGAAAATATAATCAATATGAAAACTAAAAAAGGCCGGACGTGGTGACTCACGCCTGTAATCCCGGCACTTTGTGAAACTGGGGCAGGCAGATCACCTGAGGTCGGGAGTTCAAGACCAGCCTGGCCAACATGGCAAAACCCCGTCTCTACTAAAAATACAAACATTAGCCGGCACCTGTAATCCCAGCTACTTGGGAGGCTGAGGCAGGAGAATCACTTGAACCTGGGAGGCAGAGGTTGCCATGAGTGGAGATTGCGCCACTGCACTCCAGACCTGGGTGACAGAGTGAAACTCCATCTCAAACAAACAAACAAAAAACAAAGAAGCCAAATCATAGTTGTTCCTGTCAACTGTTATGAACTAGTGCTTTGTAAAATAATAAGTGTAATGTATAGGTTTAAGAACTCCATAGAAATAAGGAATTCAAATCAGAAATCATTCTTAACCCTTTCCATCCTAGGATTCTAAGGTAAACATCAGATTCTATAACTAGCAGCTAAAACAATAAGCATGAGGCAGAACTTGGTCTGGGAAAGAGGCCAAGATGGATAACCCATGACTACTGTGTGTCCCCAGCTCCCCCGCACTCCACCTTAGAGGACCATGGAAACACTGCCCAGGGATCCTTTTGCCACCAGCAATTTAAACAGACCCCATTCCTTAAAAGAAAATTAGGGCCAGGGAGAGAAAAGATCCAGATGGGAAGGACGTGCCTGATAAACGCTTTAGGCTGATGTCCCCAGCTTCTCATATGTCACTCTGCTTAATTTGGGATTGGAGGTGGCAAGAAATAAGCCAATAATCCACAGTTCTCAAGGGAAATCTGATAGGCTGCAGGATGGTGCCAGCCAATTTTTTAAAAGGCAATTTTAAAAGTTGTCTCTTAAAATAAATTTTTAAAAAGGGCCACCTCTCATTTTTGCAGCTCTGAAAGCTTTTTTTTCATCTCTGCAAAGGTCTCAACATAAACAGGTAGAAATACCACCATCACATACCTAGGTCAGAAGAAAGGGCTAACATTACCTAGCCTACAGCTACTAGGCCATCCAGACAGCTCTTTCCTTTATGGACGGGTGCCAAGGGGTGTCCGAGCAGAAAGGTGAAGAAGGCAGGTCGGTGCTGAAGAGACCCAGGCCATCATCACTTGCAGGTGAGAGCCTTTAATCAGCCGCTGCCACCCCCACCCCCACGCACTGGAGAGAGTGTGAGGCAGCACCTTCCCTCAAGCAGGGTTAGGGGAAAGGCTCACCAGAAGGTCCTCGGGTTTTAGGAACCCTCAAGCCCTCCACCCAACAGGCTGCTCTGTGGTTGCTCTCTTCTGCTGAACAGCTTTGGTTCCACCCCATCGGTCTCAGCCCAAATTCCATCCAAGGCAAAGAGAGCATATAAACAGAAAACTGGCCATGCCCAGTTCCTACAGGTGGGCAGGTGGCTGGCAGGGAAGGGATCACATGGAAGGACCATGGAGCTCGGCCTGTGCATACTAACCCAGCTCAATGTTAATCAAGGCAAAGGATCATTCACATTTAAGATCATTAACCAGGTGCTTGGGTCCCTTGGCAAGAGGTGAGCGTTTACAAGCTGAAAAATGCATCTGGATCAAGGGGCAGCCTCTTGTTGCCAAACACAGGTTTGGGTAATTTCAGGAGAAGGGCACGTCAATGGCAAGAAGGAGCAGAAGCAAACGGGGGTGTCTCAGGAAGGGGCCCCATTTCCTTCTTGCAAAGCTGCTCCCACCCATGGCCACACTCCATTCCATGAGGTTTATGTGCTGTTCTTCCTTGTCCCTTACGGGGTAGAACCATCACCTTGTGTGCAAAGCAGTTTACAGGTAAGGAATTATAAACAGGTTAAAGTTTATGGCATTTGTCTTGCCAATTTTCCATCTCTCAACAGTAACATCTCCTTTTAAGGTGATGACCCAGGCTCTACCACGGCAAGTCCCACCCAAAAAGGAAGGCACTTCCCTGTTCACCAACCACTTTGCTGTTCCTCCCACATCCAAGGACCCAATGCCACACAATTCTCAAGCACAACAAGAAGTCGCCATCAAGCAAACAGGGCCAGAAGTTCCATTTCACACATGACCAACGGCCACGGTTTTGAAGATTTCTGGCAAATGGTCTTTCCGACATGCTTCAAGTTGCTGCACATGCTCGGTGCCCTCCTCCTCACCATCTCCTCTTCCCCCTCATAAAAATCACCAGGAGCTCCCGTCTCAGCCTTTGTCTACGGCAGCCTGAGACTTTCTCACTGTTTATATAGAATCATCCAAACAGAGCAGGCACTGCCCTGGTTTTCTATTCCAGCATTAACCTAATTCAATTTTCCTCAAGTTATATGTTTACCAGAGAGTATTACCTGTGGCTGATGTAAAAAAAAAAAAAAAAAGAGAGAGAGAGAGAGAGAACAGAAAAGTAGAGCCCCAATATCCCTGGCTAGTAAGATTAGGTCAAAGAGAAAGACAGATTAATTTCTATGTCATTTTTAGTGGCACATAACATGGGTAGTCTTTAACTTAGAGTAAATTAAAACTAAGTGCCAGTTTTATTTTCTCTTAAAGGAAATAAAAGTTTGTATGTTTGAGGGCTGAAGAATGTGGGAAAAGACAATGAGCAAAGATTAAGCACCTCATTTACAATTTTTTAAAGTTCCTAACTGCACGTTTATCCATATAAGAGCAAAATCATTTGATCTGTGTGAATACATGTAAAAATTCAAGTTAGGGGTCATGTGACTCATCCCCAGGTATTTCCTGTAAAGGTTATAAAACAAAGGAGAAGGTGTGTGTATCCCAGGAGGTGAATCTAAAACAATAGAGAAGTATGTTGTCCCATCATGAGCTGGCTGATTGCATTAGCTATGCTCTAAATTGAACTTAATTCACAGTGAAGCCTAAAGAGAATCAAATTTTAAATAAAAGATCTGTCCTCACTTCACCTGAGGTTTTGAACTCAGAAATTTGAAAATCTCTGAACTCTACATGACAGATTCCTTTACAGTGTCTATTTTTGACATTTCAGGAACACAGTGATGACAAATGCAGTAATTTATTCATAAAAGGGGGGAGAAGCACCAGAGCAATATCTGTATAATTTTTCGCTGCACCACCCTGAAGAAAAGAGGTTGCAAACAAGATGACACAGGTTAAATACATAAATAATTAAAATGTTTTCACTGTGCCGCCTTTTGATTTTGAAGCATGCAAAAAACGTCTAATGGACATTTTAAAAAGAAAGCAAGCAAGTTCAAATAATTCCCCAAATCCTGCACATTTGGGTTAAAGCTAATGGATTCACGGTAAGAGAACCTTCTCCTGATGCTGTGGGCACGAATCGAGTAATAAGGGGAATGGAATCTTCAGTGGGACTTACCAGATTCCAGGCAGGAAGAGCTCGTCTGAAGTAGAGAGAGGAGAGAGAGGCAGGTCTAGATGCAGATGGTCTGTTTCCCCTAACAACAGCAACGGCGGCGGTGAAGAGAAATCCTGGTCTCTGCCAGCTCCCTGCCAGGTAACCAACAGCCTGGAGCGGGAGGCACCGCGTGGGGAGGGCTCTGCAGCCGCTCCCGTCCAGGTAGGGTCCCGCGCAGCCACCCACCCAGGCACCCTCGCGCCACTGAAGCCTGTCTGGGTTGGAAGCTGCTGCCGCTGATGCCTGCCTCTCTCGAATCGGGAGCAAATTCAAATGTGGGGAACAAGGAAGTGCCTCATCAGAGGCAGCAGAGCCAATGACTATAGGAGGAACTTCGTGTATTCAAGAGACACAAAAAAGCAATTCAAACCACAGCCCCACAATGCTGCCCTTGCAGCAAAACAACATCAGGGGAGTTATAACAGCCAGCTTGACATGAGACTTGTGTATACCTGGCCCGGCCCAGGTGACCCTGGAGCCTCCAGGATCCATCTGAGGTGTACGGAATGTCCCTTTTGGAGCATCAGTGGCATCTTTTCCTAAATGTCCATAGCAATGTTAAAAAGAAATATATTCAAGGCAATAAGGAAACTCCTCTAGATACTTCCGTTTAAACAACTGTCCCACTGTCCTCACATACAAGGTATGAGCCTGTATTCTCATCAGCCAAAACTAGCTTTGGATCCCATCTCCACTAGCTTTGTGACATCCAGCAAGCTTCTCGACCTATGCCACCTTCGTGGTTCTTGTTTCTAGAAACAGCCTTGAAACCTCCTTCACGTGCTGCTTTGGGACCACAGGTCCTGCAATCAACGTGCTTTGGCCCTTTTTACATTTCCTTGCCTTTCACAGTTGCCCGTGGCTCTAAAAGTATTATCCTAAATCAACCAGTCACCCCTTTCACCTTCCGTCACTTTAAAAATGGATCCAGTGCATACCCAAAAGCAAAATATTTTCCTCTTTACTCTCTCTTTTTTTTTTAAACTAATGTCTCCAACAGGTTAGGGAGGCCAATTTTAAAATCATTTTTGCATACAATGGTCAAAGAGACAGATCCCATGACCCTACAGCCCAAACCCTGTCAGGGACAAGTTGCAGCCCAAGGCAGAAGGGGTTTCTTCTGTTTAAAGTTCCGTGTAAATTCCCATTTCAAGGCCCCTTTTAAGGGGCCTTGAACACGCCCCTTTTAAGAGTCAAGAGTGTTGAGGAAAAGAAAGGCTTTATTGAGCCAAAAGGTCTTTTTCTTGAATGCTTCCTTTTAAAAGGCAATTATTTCTTACAATGGGAATTTACAGCATACTTATATTACCATTCTTCGATACGATAAGAATGACCAGGGCATGGGTGACCGGCACAACACTTATCAAGTGACTGTCCATGGGAGGGGGAGATGCAGAGTCCCACCTGGGCTGAGAAGTCGCATCACCATCTGCTGGTGGCTCCTGCATTTTACAGTCAGGAGCCCTACACCACCTTCCATCTCCGCTGTAGCAGGCAGCCCATTAGAATTCCTGCTTTATTACATTAACTTTCTGACGACTTAGTTTGCCTGCTCAAGGACGACTCTCGTTCTTTCCCACCAGATCTTCTTTCCAACCTTCACTCTTTCCCACAGACTCGTAATCAGGCCACTAACAACAGCAGGGAGCGTACAAGTTCTCTTCCCTACCCACCTCACGTGATACAGTGACAAAGAATGAAATTCACAACACACATGGAGAACAGGAAAACAGAGAACCAATCCTTCCCCAGAACGGAGCAGCTAAGAGCCAACGCTACTGAAAAGCATGGGGCAGGCATCTCCACCGAGTGCAGGGAAGAGGCCAGGTGAAGACCCAGGAAATAAATTAACAAAGGGACAGCCTTTGAGCTGGTCCCTGACCAGAGAGCAAGACTTAGCTGAGCTCAGGCAAGCTGTTCTGTGTGGCCGGAGTAGATAATATATTGGAAATCAGGGAAGTCAAAAACAATGAACAGGAGATACTGGAAGAAATGTTCCTAACCACTTCAATCTCCCAAGACCTTCGTCCATCCCTGGTTAATATATCTATGTCCAGCAGGGTCTCAGAAGCAGATGCCAACCTGGGGGGAATATTTCCCAGATGACGTGAAGGCCGTGGAAAAAGAAGAAATTGGAAAATTCATTATTTAAGTGGTGTCACTAGGATACTCCCTAAAATGATACCAGTATTTCTAAAGAAGATCTAGGGGGAAGAGAATAAATCTGGGTTTTATAGGCAGCTGTGATGAGGCTTGGGTGACCAGCTGTGCCACAGCTGGCAAATGTGTCTACACATAGTAGTGGCATCTGTTTGCAGTATGACAGGAGAGGGTGCCTCTTTTAGGTACAAAGGAAGATAGGAATTATCACAGAAGTTCATACCACATAGAAGGTCCTGTCTCTTCCATTACCCCAGTATACTATTTGCAAGTCTGTGAAATTAAGTATATGCCTGGTATTTAGTTTAATTTTATACTAGAATAATTCAAGAGGTAAATTTCAGTACCTTCTGTCTTCCAATCAGATGTACATTCTCATATATAAAATATTCCAAAGACATAGCTCCTAAATAAAATGACTTAAATCAAGAAATACAGTCTCACATCTGACCTCATCCACACTCTATACACTGGCCTTACTCTCCTCTTAGCCACCTCACTGTAAAAACATTTGCAACTGCCACAGGTGCATGCCCAAAACCATACAGGCTATTGTGCTGTGTTGGAACATGATCACATCAAACCAGGATATCAACTGATATTTAAATATCAATTTAAAATGATAAGAAGTGAAGCAAGCAGGCAGAAAGACAAGTCTACACATTAAAGGATCTCTCTCTCTTTCTTTTTACATCTGGAAATCTGGAAATCTGCGGCCCATGTTCAAGTGCCAGGCTCAGCTCAAATCAGCAAGTGATGATAAATTCCTGGAGGCCTAGAACTCCGTGTTCTTCATCTCCCAGTACAGTGCCTTTCAACATAAAATAGATGGTTGCTGAACTCTCCTGAAAGAAAGAGACAAGTACCTGTGGGCTGCATCACCACCAGCTAACGCAGCAGAAGGCACAGATGCTTGCGTTCAGCTAGGTAGGAAACCAACCATGTAAGCAGTGAAAAGCATGTCAAGAGAGCTAGTAAAAACCATTAAAGTGAGTGGTAAACCGTCAAAAGGCAAACACGAATCACTAAACTAGAGAAGCTAGGAGTCAGGAGACCTGAGAACTAACCCTAATGATGCCCTTAAATACCCTCTTTGATTAAGACAATTTAATATCTTAACCTTTGAGAAATCAGCAAGCCTATCACAAGACAGGCAACAGGAACTTCCCTGCCACTGTCTCCCCTTGTTACCAAATTAACGATGGCACCTTACACACAGTCAATAGTGCCTCAGAACCAAGAAATCATTTCTGATCTTGAACAATGCATTTAATGTCTGTATGTTAAGATGACAGCTCCTTGTCACACAGTTTAATGATCCAGGCTCACATATTTAGGAGACCAGGATTGAAAAGCCAACTCAAATGCTATCGTCATTAAGTTTTTTAAAATTATTATTATTTTCTGTAGCTCAGGCTGGAGTGCTGATCTCAGCTCACTGCAACCTCCAACTCTCATGCTCAAGCCATTCTCCCACCTCAGCCTCCTTAACAGCTGGGACTACAGGGGCATGCTGCCACACCAGGCTAATTTCTGTATTTTTTTGTAGAGATGGGGTGTCACCGTGTTACCCAGACTGGTCTCAAACTCCTGAACTCAAGTAATCCAGCTGCCTCAGCCTCCCAAAGTGCTGGGATTACAGGTGTGACATTAAGCAAGTTTTTATCAAACTTGTACCACGTACCCTGTCAGCACTGGGGTTTCCCAGATTGAACCCCAATCCCAACACTGGAGTTTCCCAGATTGCTTCCCCTTGAAGCACTGGGGTTTCTCAGATCAGGGCTCACCTCTCACTGCCCACCAGGTATAACTTTTCTGAAATAACCAATTATATGCCTGTTATCTGTGCATGCAATTTAGCACTTTGGTTATACACTGAGGGTGGTAGGAGTATATATGCTGGTTATACACCAAGTTTTAGCTTAATGTGATTGTTCTGTAATAAGACTATGTCGCCGATAAAATGTTAAGTTGTACATACCAAGGCCAATGTCTTTTTTTAGCAATTTACCTATTATAGCAGAGCCAACCTGCAGGTCACCTGAGTCCAGGGAACTTAGCTGCAAAACCCAAATAAATAGAAACAAACCTCTGGATTCTGAAGTAGAGGCCACCAAAAGCCAGGACCTTGATCTCAGAGCTTCGTTAACTGACTGTAACACAGTTCTGAACAAGCTTCATTATTGAGCTTCCCATTACAGAGATTAGGCTTCTAATCAGCAATACGGCATGTCAAATCGCATTACTGTCTCTCCTATAGGAACCAGACACACCAAACACACCAGAAAATGTAGTGACAGCGGGGTTATTCATTGATACAAATGGCAATTAAAAATTTCAGCCATTATAATTATCAATAGTCCACTTAAAAATCAGTTTGTTTTAAGTCCTTTTTATCACTAGTTTTTGTTTTTCTCTCTTAAAATATTATATTTTTAGAGAACAGAGTCTCACTCTGCCTGCCACCCAGGCTGAAGTGCAGTGGTGTATTCACGACTCACTGCAGCCTTGACCTCCCAGGCTCAAGCAATCCTCCCGCCTCAGCTTCCTGAGTAGCTGGGGCTACAGGCACACACCACTACGCCTGGCTAACCTTTTAAAATTGTTTGTAGGTATGGGGTCTCACTATGTCACTCACTATGTTCAGGATAGTCTCGAACCCCTGGCCTCCTAAAGTGCTGAGATTTTAGGTGTAAGCCACCATACCCAGCCTTTTTATCACTGTTACATCTTCTATTTGAAGGTAGAAAAAGATGGATTTAAATAATGGAGGTAAAAGGTAAACTAAGAAGTATAAATCATAGGTTCTCACTCAAAGAGGTAACTTTAATATCTCAATCTAAAATAAACCCTTCCAGTAGTAAATGCAATACAGGTTCTTTACAAGTGTATATACATATCCTGTATACAGACACACGAACACATATATATATTTAGTTACAAGAAAAGAAAATGCTCATGAGCCCGCTTCTCTGAGATAATGCTACTAATACATTAGGGCATTAATACCCTTTCAGACCTTCATCTATATTTCTGCATTATGTGTTTCCTATAAAAAGATGAGATCAAATTACACAAACCAGTCTACAACTTACTTTTCATTCTATGTTAGAAAATGTTTCCATAACATTAAATACTTATCAGCAACATCATTTCTAATGGCTTTATACTATTCCATTATAAAGATAAACCATTATTAAGCTAATTTAGGGTGCTTCAACTTTTTCATTATAAGCAATGCTTCATCTTAATAGCTAATTTTTTAGGTATATGATACACGCATACCCTCTTTGGATACATAAGGATAAAATATAACTTCAATACTTCCTTAGGAAGAGTTCCTTTGAATGAAGTGTGTTTGCTAGATCAACAGGCACGCATGCCCTTTTTTCTACATATTTGATACTTTAAACAATATGTTAATTGAAGAAAATTTAGAAATTCAGAAAAAGCAAATCTAATTTATACTCCTACCACCCTAACATAATGTTAATAGTTTGCATACCCTCTCCAGTCTTTTCTAATTATATCTTTTTTCCCTAAAAATGATTTGGAGTACTTGGTTTGCTTTTACTGGAGTTTTAATTCTTTTTTAGAGAATTCCACATAAGAGATTCCATTTTCCATTTACCTACTTTAAATTTAATAACATGAATCGTAAAACTCTCATTCAATAAAGATAAGAAATAAAAGATACTTGACTTCTGCTGGATGGCCCAGTGTGGAAAGAGGAAGGGATGAAGTAAGGAGAGAAAGGTGGGGATGGAGGAAAGGCGAAGGGATCGAGGTGTGCCCACCACCGCTGTGGGCCACAGGCTTCACTATGAGCTATCACTACCTCTGAAGTCAGTCAGTGACCATTAGTTACAACAGATGAGTTCATGTAAAGAAAAAAGCCAAAATCGCTGGCCAGAGAGGAAATCACCCCGGGCTGACCAGGATGTGTGCAAAGCCCCACCTCAACACACCTGAATTCTGATTTACACGTTCGTTACTGGACTTGAGGGCTGCTAACTCCTTAAGCTAGACGCCAGCAGATGTACTTATTCTGAACTTGGACAGCCCCCTAGAGAGCCCAAAACTCACACCAGTCTAGCCGTACAGGCTAAATACGCCCAAAGCAAATCGAAGGCTTTAAAACATAGCCATTTATACTCTAGGCTCATTGTCTGTAAGTTATTTTCTTCCTCCAGGTGTATTATGTCAACTCCTGGGGTGTAAAGGTCACTACCTGTGGTTTGGGTTTTGGAAGAGATGTACCCCAGAGCACACCAGGGCTACGGAGTTCAAGTGGGGAATGCACCAGATGGGGCTGAACTTTTAAACATAAAAGATCCTGTTGCTGCCTTTCAAACAGCAGGCTTAGCAGAGAGAGAGAAAGGCAGCGACAATCTGACGTGGGCTTTATAAAGTCTAAAAATAGGTACCTGTGGCAGAACGGTTTCTTTAGAGAACAATTTTAAAGATTCCCAGGAGGTGTCAGCTGTTCACCAAATATTGGATGAGGATAAAGGCTTTCTGAGCTGTCAGGGGATTGCAAAGCCCACGGTGAGGGCACCCGAGACAGGTGAAGAAAAGGTCTTGGTTCAGAATCCTGCTCATGACAAAGCGGCCTGGGAGAGGAGATCTCTGATGCAGGAAAGCAGCACTCAACAGGGGCTGAGAATCCACTCTGAGCTCACTCAGCCAGAGCTGAGAATCCACTCCGAGCTCACTGAACAGGAGCTGAGAATCCACTCCGAGCTCACTCAACCGGAGCTGAGAATCCACTCCGAGCTCACTCAACCGGAGCTGAGAATCCACTCCAAGCTTCTACCTTGCCACACAGACCGACTGGAAGACTATTAGGCCATGCAATCACTTTCATTAGAAAGACAATGAATTAACTCACTTTCAAGACGAATAACTACAGATTACTTGCGAAGAGACAGTCTTCTCCATAATGCAGGCATTAATATGCATCTGCTTAGCTTCCATTATTCAAAAACAATGTTGGAGGCAGGTAGGTTAGTGCAAAGCCCTGGCCACCAATATGCTGTTACATGGAAAGTCAAGGGCAGGGGCTGTGGGACCAGAGTAACACAGGGCTTCAAAGAGCACAGGGGCCAGATTCAAATTGGACGCGCCCCACGGCACGCTAGAATACAGGCTAGGACAGAGTCAGGAGCCCGAAGCCTAGTCCTGCCTCCCCATGTCACTTCAGGTCCTTGAGGGAACAAGCAGCCTCCCAGATTCTCAGTTTCCCAGTCTGCAGAGGTGGACCCACTCAGTGGTTCCTGACCCTGGCCACCCACATCTCACCCCAGGCCAAGGAAGTCATTTGCTCTGGACCAAGTCTTGGCAGCCAATATGTTGCTGGAGCTCCCAGGTGATGCTAATGCCAGGACAGGGTTGAGAACCACTGGTGCTAGGGTCCCTTTGAGCCCTGCGTTCTGTATGCACATTTTCACTCATCTCTGTTTTTTTCTTCCAGTAGGCAAATGAAGAGCTGTCTAATGAAAGGAGAAGTGCGGTGCTGGAGGACTGTCCTGTGGGTTGGCCCGGGCGTCAGGCACAGGTCCTGGTCTCAGCTGGACTATCGCTGAACAGAGGCTTTGGCCGTACATTCCCTTGCAAGGACTCTTCGCTTCCACATTCTGAACACTGTCCTGCTTTGGTTCAAACGCCTTTCTTTCAGCCCTCAAAATACGTCTCACATCCCTACCATGAAGTTTTCCCTGGATTAAATGGAGGCAAAGTCGCGAAAAATGCAAACAAGAAATAATACAGACTCAAGCACATGCCCAGCTCTTCAGAAAGCAAAAACTGAAGCTCCCTGAGCTAGCAGCACATTCATATTCTCTCTCCCTTGAACTCAGACCAAAGATAAACAACATGCACATGGGGGTGGGGGCAGTGGTGAGGATTTTCTGATTTTTAATGTGATTTCCATATTTGCTTTCAGAATACAGGTTCCATCTGCTTCTTTTTTTATGAGAAAAGGAAATCGTGCATTTAATCATCTTTGAATATTACTAATTTTTTTTTTTTTTTTTTTTTTGAGATGGAGTCTCACTGTGTCTCCCAGGCTGGAGTGCAGTGGCGTGATCTCGGCTCACTGCAAGCTCCGCCTCCCGGGTTCACGCCATTCTCCCGCCTCAGCCTCCCAAGTAGCTGGGACTACAGGCGCCCGCCACCGTGCCCGGCTAATTTTTTTTTTTGTATTTTTAGTAGAGACGGGGTTTCACCATGTTAGCCAGGATAGTCTCGATCTCCTGACCTCGTGATCCACCCGCCTCGGCCTCCCAAAGTGCTGGGATTACAGGCTTGAGCCACCGCGCCTGGCCGAATATTACTAATTTTATATTTCTATTTCAAGTGTCTGGTAATTTGATTTTCATAATTAATCTTAAAATGTATGCAGAACACACAAAAAAATCTCAATACATGTGAAGAGAAGGGAAACAAAAAAAGTCCTATTTTCATCTACTACAGAAAATATTAAGTCAAAGGTTTATATGTAATGAAGCATACTGGATTTGAATCCTAATCATATATATTTTAGATTTAAATTTTTTCTTTATTGTTCTTCTGATTTATAAGAATCTAAGAAAAAGGTTTCCCTTCTTACTACTTCTTCCCCGGTCCCCACCCTCTGCTGATTTTCCTTCCAAAGGCTGCCCTTCTTACCCATTCCCAGCCCTCCAGTCCCCCACCTGCCTGGTTCAGTGATTCAGTGAGCAGTAAGTGCAGAAAGCCAATGCCCAGAAGATTAAAATAAACTTGTCAGGTTGTCACAAAGTTTTTCTGGGTTCTCCAGGCCCCTCTAGAGCCAGCTCATTTGAAGCAGACAATTGCTGGCCAACAAGGTCTGGAAGCCACAGAGACAAAGGAAGCCCACTGTTTTTTTGAAGACGCTCCGAGGGGTCTTCAAAAGCCTGTGCACTAGGCTTCATGCCCGGCCCTTCCTACTGAGTGGCCTTGTCCACTGCCTGCTGCTTAAAGGCTTTCCAAGCACCTATTAATTTCAAAGATCACTTTCCTGCATGAAGTCATGCCTGAGAGCATGAAGAAGAGTTCTCAGACTGAAGGCAGAAAACCAAGATTCTTAATGAAATGATCAAGTGAGAACCCGATCATTTACTGGTGGTGTAGACCAGTGGCTCCCAGCTCTGGCTTTCATTCCAGTCACCTGGGGAGCTGGAAATGCCAGGGCTGCAGACGAGCTGAATCCGAAGGCCTGGAGGCAGGGCCTCAGCATACCAGGTGACTGGCGTGCAGTGAGCATGAGAAGAGAGTCTATGCAAGCACACCGGAATGCAGCTCCAACTCTGGCACTTAAGTCTGCTGTGACTTAAGCAAGATGCCTAACCCTTCTCATCCTCCATTCTTCTTATCTGGAAAATGCCAGTAATAATCCCTACCTCCTAAGACTGATTGATGACTATGATTTAATTATGCCATATGAAGCTACAGTGTCTCAAAATACAGTAGGTCTCAGCCTCTGCTGCTTCATCTATAAAATGACAATCAGCAGAGAGAGAATGATCTGCTGGGAGTGTGAAAAGGAAATGAAGACAGAAGGGAGTGTGACTCACACATTATAAAAAAAACACGAATTCATGATGGGCTAGAGGCCAGTTTACAGAACATCCCATTCTCCTGCTCACATCAGGGGTAACTCAACACAGCCCAATAAAATACAGGCTGTAAGCTCTGCAGGGGCCACCATCTCTCTGCTGCAAATGCCAGCCTAGGGCTGACATCCAATGGAGAAAACCAGGCTGAGAACAAAACCTGCAGAGGGCAGAGGGAGGGTGGGAGAGAAGGAGAAGGGACGCTGATGTCTCAACACAGGTTCAAACTGTTGTTTAATGCACCCTTTTCTGTTGTTTCTAATCTCCTGTGACTCCGTCAACTAGGGAATGCGTGTTCTTGTGCATCCTTCTCTGTACATGTGTGTGTATGTATCCTTCTCTGTACACGTGTGCATATGTATCCTTCTCTGTACGCATGTGCATATGTATCTGTTGCATGAACTGGCAGAACTGGGAGTGCTGGGTCTAAGAGTACAGACATTCATCATTTTATTTTTTACTATTTATTTATTTATTTATTATAATTATTTTTTGAGGCAGAGTTTTACTCTTTTTGCCCAGCCTGGAGTGCAATGGCATGATCTTGGCTCACTGCAACCTCTGCCTCTTGGGTTCAAACAATTCTCCTGCCTTAGCCTCCCGAGTAGCTGGGATTACAGGCATGCACCACCACACCTGGCTAATTTTGTATTTTTAGTAGAGATGGGGTCTCACTATGTTGGCCAGGCTGGTCTCGAACTCCTGACCTCAGGTGATCCACCTGCCTAGGCCTCCCAAAGTGTTGGGATTACAGGAACAAGCCACCATGCCCGACCAGGTATTTGTCATCTTGATACATATTTCCAAATGGCTAGAGGTTGTACCCACTTAATTGCCCTACAGCGATAGTTCAAGGGTAGCTGTCATAGAAACTGGCAGTATGTTCCTGCTTGTCTGTTTTTACATTTTATATAATATACATACATTTTAAGACATTCATCAGTCTGGTCATTCATAGCTTCTCCAATTTGGGGTTGATGAAATGAAACTGCTTTAAGCTTCTTTTTTAAAAACTTAAGACGTGTGGACATCAGTAGTTTTAAAGTGTTTCATACGGAACAGGTATCATTCCCTTTGAAACCTGTTTCTACTAATGGTGCTAATTCCAAGCTCCCTACCAAAAGCTTACAGAGAAGTGAGCCACAGTCTGGGGTAATCCAGCTCCCACGGTCCGATCACAATTAAGGCCTCCCTGTCATTCCTGTAGCACTAAATGCTAACCAGGAACCTGTGCCAGCTGTTCAGCTGCACATTTGCACCATCCTGCTGCTACAAGTACAGTGCCTTGAGAGCAACGACCATGACTAATGGCGTGCATGCCTGGTGCTGATGAAACTGTAAACAAATGGCCTAATTCGCTCTCCCTCACAGGGTTAGGTCCTGTTTGGGAAAAAGGGTGAGCAGCGCTTAGGAGAACACTTTCTTTTTTTTTTTCTTTTTCAGAGGGAGTCTCACTCTGTCACCCAGGCTGGAGTGCAGTGGTGCGATCTCTGCAAGCTCCGCCTCCCGGGTTCATGCCATTCTCCTGCCTCAGCCTCCCGAGTAGCTGGGACTACAGGTGCCCGCCACCACGCCCGGCTAATGTTTTTGTATTTTTAGTAGAGACGGGGTTTCATTGTGCTAATCAGGATGATCTGGATCTCCTGACCATGTGATTCACCCGCCTCGGCCTCCCAAAGTGCTGGGATTACAGGCATGAGCCACTGCGCCCAGCCTTAGAAGTCTTTTAACAGCAGAAGTTAAAATGAACAAAATAGGTTGTAAATAGGAAAGAGGGTAGAAGTTAAACAAAAATAATTCAAAATTAATCATGTTTCCACCTGCAATGTTCAGGATAACAAAAAGTGTTTTTTTGCAAACTTATGGTGAACCAAATAAAACTTGGGTAACTGAAATCCGATGAAGCGATCTGAAATGACACCCACAAGTACAGGAAAAAGCTATTTACAGGCCCGTGCGTGCAGCATGGAGCTTGGAAGTGAATACTCAATCAACTCGGTAAGATGCAACATGAAAATCTATCTCCAAGGAGGGGGTGCTGCAGGTGAGCAGCTGGCTCAGGGCCCAGGCGGAGTGTTCATTCTACCTAGCCATGAAGCAGGTTGAAAGAGGACATGGCCTGTGAACGTACAGCTCAAGAAACACTTTAAGAACCGGCACAAATGCCACTCTCTGGGCAAATGTTTGTAGCAAAGACAGCTGGCACAGTACAGGTAGCTGTCTACTCCTGTGTTGTGCCAGACCTGCATGAACTTCAACAGGGACAGCAGCAAGTTGAAGAGGCCAAAGAAGAGACCCACAGCTAACAAACAAGGCACAGGGTTTACTCGGAGGAACTTATTTACAGGGTGGCCCTGTGGCACCGCCCTGGACAGCAGAACTTCAACTGCTTGTAAAAAGCATACAGCTTATACAGCACCTTCACTTAGCACCCTCCCCCCAGCAACCTCCACGTGGCAACCCTCATTTCTTTAGTGACTGCTGTCAGCTATGTCTGCCATAAGGGTCACTCTCAGGGTGTGCTGAAGTTACCACTGTTAGATGCTTCTCCCATCCAACCTGGAGCATTACTCCTATGGGAAGATGTGGTCCCAGTGACAACCCAGGTTACCAGGAAGAAGCCTCCTTGAGCCAGGCCTCCTATGCCAGGGGACCCAGCGGTGAAGGAGAAGAGGGAGTATCTTTCAAGGTGGCTTCCCCTGCAGTTGGCCAAACACTTAAAGGAATGCAGAATTTAAGCTCTGAGCAGTCAGGACCTCCCTGCATAGTGCACAGAACATTACAGGCACAGGCCAGGCGCGGTGGCTCACGCCTGTAATCCCAGCACTTTGGGAGGCTGAGGTGGGCGGATCACTTGAGGTCAGGAGTTGGAGACCAGCCTGGGCAACATGATGAAACCCCATCTCTGCTAAAAATGCAAAAATTAGCTGGGTGTGGTGGCAGGCACCTATAGTCCCAGCAGCTTCAGAGGCTGAGACAGGAGAATTTCTTGAACCCGGGAGGTGGAGGCTGCAGTGAGTCGAGATTGTACCACTGCACTCCAGCCTGGAAGACAGAGCAAGACTTCATTTCAAAAAAAAAAAAGTATCAATGCCTAGGTCACCAGAGAGAGCTGCCGGAACTGTCCTAACAGCCCTGAGAATAAATCTTAATGTCTGCAACTGCAAAGAAAATAAACTTTAACATCATCTCAACTGACACTTTTTCTCCCTAAGTGCCTCCCTCATTTTCTGTCCCACTGAAAACATGCATGGTTTTTGTTAATATTTGTAACATTAAAAGATGTTAAAGGAAAGGAAGGACTTTATTACAAAATGAGCAGATACATTCCCCACCCCATTTTCCTCTGTGGGTATGTTCAGCACCCCCTACTCTGTTTTCAGTTCTTTGCTGCGCATATCCACTTAGGCAATCTGCCCAGGTTTCTTGCACCAAGACTTAATGGACTCTTTCCCCTGCCCCTGGCAGAATTTTTATCAAAAACAAAACTCAAGCATCCAGAGAGAAAGTCACCCAACCTTGCATTTTAAAAAATTTAAATTAAAAATTGCTGCTGCTGTGGTTCTCTGAGGGTCATGATCATCAGTCCGAAAAACAAGGCTATTTACAAGCATCTACAAAGTTAGCGATAGAGAAGGGATGACAATACAAGGAAAAAAAAGTGTGAAAGACCTCTCTCGCCTCTTCTGAGTCTCTTCCACATCACAGATTGTTCCACTAACTCTTTTGTAATACTACAATCTCCTACAATCTCAGAACCCTATGAAAGGGGAAATTTCTTTTTATTCCAAAGCTAAATACAAATACTTTTGAGATGAACCTTAGCTGTTCCCATAAATAGCATGGATATAGACAACTATTTATATAACAATTTTTTTCTACAAGAGGAATTCCTTTCTTAGGCCAAGGCAGGAGGATCGCTTGAGGCCTTGAGGAGTTCAAGACCAGCCTGGGCAATACAGTAAGATCCCTGTATCTACAAAAAAAAAAAAAAAAAAGGTTAAAAAAATATCTAGGCATGGTTGCATGCACCTGTTGTCCTAGCTATTTGGGAGTCTAAAGTGGGAAGGTTGCCTGAGACCAGGAGTTCAAGGCTGTAGTGAGCTACAGCTGCACCACTGCACTCCAGCCTTAATTAGCAGAGAGACCCTGCTAATTAATTCATAGATAGATAAATTCTTTTCTTAAAGAAACCTGGAAGAGTGAAGTTCTGATTCATAAACATTTAAAACAAAAAATGAATCCCAAACATTCTGTCTATGGGACCATATTGAAATGAATACAGTACTCTTCATTTGAAGAATTTAATTTTTCCCACTACCAGTTAATTATTCCTTTTTAGTGAGCATTTTATTTGATTGATTCTACAAGTTTAAGAAATTCTCTGACAGAAAAGAAAGAAATAACGGGGAAATAAAGTTTAACACTATGTATTATCTACTTTAAAACCAGCTATACTTAAAAGTAAAATCATTCTCTCCTCTGCATCAGTGTCACTATTTGAGACTGGCTTAAATACCTGCTGAAACACAGAAAATGTGAATTAACGATGTCCTCTGAAAAAGAACTCCAATCGACTATTCAATTTGTGTATCATTTTATTTGGCTAGAACAAAAATGCACCTGACAATATGGCCACCAGAGGGTGCTGTAACCCCCCCAATACACCTCGATAGAGCCAGAGCAGGAAGAGGCCTTCAGGTGACGGAGGCTGCACACCTACCCTTGAATGAACTGACATGGGCAGAGCCCCCCTGGGGGAGGCTTTCCTTAAACATAAAGGCATCAGCGCTAACTTTAATGTAGGGAGGACAGAAAAGTAATGTGATGAGCACTCATAGAGGACTTTTATATTATTAAAATTCAGAACCTGCATGTTTTAAAGAATGTCTTAAACCTACAGAATAAAATAAATAAGAAAATTAATGAAATGCGAGGGTAATGAAAATAGAGGCCTGAATAAGTCACCTGGAGAACAAGCACAAAAGGAGGAGAGATTCAGCCAAGGGGTGGGGTGGCCAAGCCAAGGAGGGGCAGAAGAACGGGCGCTTGAGTGGGCCAAGCACAGAAAGGGGGTAGGGAGCAGTCCTCAGCTCAGTGCCCCTGGCCTGATGTGGGACTACAGCAGGATGTACAGGACACGGTTCTGGCCTTGGGCGCTGAAGGCCTGTCGGGGAGAATCTTAGCGCCATGTGTTAAGTGCCACCACAGAGACCTGCACAGGGCCAGGCACAGAGCCAAGAACTCTGCACCCAGGTCACACACACAGATCAGCAGCACCCACCTGAGAAAGGACGAGAGCAAGGCAGCTGTACAAAGCGGGAGAAGGGAGCAGTTCTGGGCACCGGCAAGGCACAGAGGAGGAGGAGCACATGGCGGCTCAGAGAGGGATGCATTGCAGGGTGTCACAAAGACCCCTGTGCCCCCGTTCACCCAGGGCAATGCACGATCACTGAAGTGTTTGCCCCGGCAGGAACACGGTCTGTCTGTGTCTTAGAGATAGAATTCTATACCTAGGCAGAGGGATAGAGAGAACAGGGCAGATATGGACACTGCTTGAGGAGTCCTCTACACCAGAGGTCCCCAACCTTTTTGGCACCAGGGACTGGTTTTGTGGAAGACAATTTTTCTCCAGGCTGGTTCAGGGGTTGGGGGAGTGGGGTGGATGGTTTGGAGATGATTCAAGGGCATTACATTTATGGTATTTTATTTCTATTATTATTACATTGTAATAGATAATGAAATAATTATACAACTCATCATAATACAGAATCAGTGGGAGCCTGAGCTTGTTTTCCTGCAACTAGATGGTCCCATCTGGGGGTGATGGGAGACAGTGACAGATCATCAGGCATGAGATTCTCATAAGGAGCATGCAACCTAGACCCCTCACATGAGAAGCTCCACAATAGGGTTCATGCTCCTATGCGAATCTAATGCCAGTGGCTGATCCGACAGGAAGCGGAGCTCACGCAGCAATGTGAATGATGGGGAGCGGCTGTAAACACAGAGGAAGCTTCTCCTGCCCTCCCATGGCTCACCTCCTGTTGTGCGGCCCACCTCCTAACACACCACAGGAGTTGGAGATCCCTGCTCTACACAAACACCGAAAGTCAGACACAGCAGCCGGAAGGATGAGAGAGTAAAGGACGACTCTTGGGTCCATAGCTTGGATGCCAGTACAGATGGCGAGGCCACTGCGGAGACAGATGATTCCAGAGAAAGAACAGTTTCTGATATTTTGACATTCCAAGCCAAGAAACTATGTAAGGACAAACAAAAGATGCAGAATTATATGGCCCCTCTATCTAGTGGATGAAGTCTCCTTTCAAGAACATGATGGTTTGACTACATATGTAATAAAAAGAGAAGATGAAATCACACTCCAGAGAGCCAGTACACCACCCCGGAAGAAAAATATTTGAAAATGTCTCTTTTGTTTTCCAGAGTTGCGAAATAACGTTTAAAATCACCTAACCAAGTTAAAATCACTGTTCTCAATGAACTCCCACATGATTCGAGTCAGTGTCAGAGAGAGAGAATGCTTTGAGACAATATACAACCAATACTATCATTTTCCTACTAGGAAAAAAACCAGAACTGTGATAAAGCTGTAAGACTAGCCTAGTTTGGTTTTTCTGTCAGCCACTCCCAAATTTGAAACGCAGTATTTCTTTCAGATGTTTCTCTACTTTCTTACCATGAATGCCTAGTTTTAAGCATCTAGAAGTCACAGAAGCTTAAAATAATGATCAGTCAGTTCTTCAACAGGAGACACACAATAACGTGCCTATAACAATGAAGGATAAAAATGCGAACAACCCTTGAAGTGTATTTACTACACATTCCTATGCCAGAAGGAATGTTAGCACACATTCATTAAGAATCCAGGCATATTTTCTATCCCTTGTGTTGATATTATACAGTACGAATGCCAATCCTTTTAATAATTTACGGAGGAGTTACACATTGCAGATTCCTTACTAAACATTACTTACACTAAGGTCATAAGTCTAATGAATATTCCGTAGGGAAAATGGGCAATATTTTAACTGCAATACACTAATTTAAATTATGTCTGCATCTGCTTGTATGCATTTAATTCATCATTATCTTTCATGTATTTATAACATAAAGCAGTGAGAGTATTTTCTCTAAGGCAAAAACATTTTACAACTGCATTCATTTTTAGACCTTAAAATTTACAGTAGATATCCAAAAGCTTCATATGCTGTATTTTAAACATGTTGCCCTTGAATGGAAAAGAAAATAAATAAAAAGCTACTGCACTATCTAGGAACCCCATTCCCTGGCCCAGGAAGTCAATACTAGCAGAATTAGTCTGTCATTGACCAACCAGCAGCTCTATGAAAGAGTTTAATCTGGAAGTCATGACAAAATAACACTGACACTCCCAGTTCTAAATATATATGTTGTAAAGAATCAATGGCTTACAACATCAGAGGCTGGCAAGCTGCAGCCCACGGACCATCAGCTCACAGACAGGCCCATTGGTTTATATATTGCCCAAGGCTGCTTTAGTGCTATGTCAGAGACCATAAGTCCTGCAAAGCCTCGACCACTTAGTATCTGACTTTTTATAGGAAAATAAATAAAAAGGCTTGCTAGGCCCTGATTAGATAACTACCTACAGCATGTAGGAAAGGTTTTATTTACCATTTAAGAATTTGCCAGTTCACTTAACTTATAAACAACCTTTAAAATCTTAGCTTCCAGGCTTCTCCTCCAAATAGAATTATTCAATAATTTTATAAAGTCGATGACAATGTTTCTTAGAAAATGAAGTAATACAACATAGGTGATACATATCTGAGAAAGACAACGGTCTGGAGATCCAAAGATGTTTCCCAAATGGATTCAAGACTGTGCATTTTTAAAAGCATGACTTTCGGGTAGAAGGGACATTGTTACCTTCAATAACGCAGATGCATAGTAGGTCCCAAGATCACCAGCCTCACGGCCTCCCCAAGGCTGCACCCACTGAGGATGGGGTGGAGAGCCAGTCCTGACTGTCTACAATGGGGAGAACCATTAACAGGGTTCTGAGAAACGAGTCCCTTCCTCCTGGGCTGGGGACGCCAGTAGCCGCGCTCCAGCATCCTAATGCACACCTCTCCCTACATAGCACCTTCTGGCTGTGTTCCTGAAGGCTTGGTTGGTAGTTCAATTTTTGTAAAATAAATATTTTCCTCATTGTCTTACACATTCAGAACTGCTTTCATTTCTGACTCATCTCCAGTTGGCAACCTTCCCTTCCTCATACTTTAGCTTCTTACACTCTTTCTACCCTTCCTCCCCACAAGAAAAGGAAAACAGAGGAAGACAGTGAGACAAACAGAATGCATTAAGACAAAGACCCCAGAGTCAGGGCACGGGAGTGAGGGCACACGCAAAGACAGCGGAGGATAAAGGAGAGGAAGGACTGAGGAGGGGCCGGAGGCTGGGGGAGAGGCGCAGGAAGGTGTCAGGGGCTCAGGACACAATGTCAGGCAGGGGATCCAAACTTCACCAGCCCTAGGACTGGCCTCATATTTTTGGCTCTTTTGGTGCCTTTGTATTTATGTCAAAATGCGATCCCAGCAGTCCTCAGCAGCTTTTTAATTTTTTAATTTTCTCAGGCTCCACTCTGACCAGATTAAGAAAATTTATCAAACATCTACTGCGTCAGACACCTTCCGCTTCCTAAAAAACACATCAGATTCTCTGCCCTACAGACTCAGTGACCCTGGCATCATTCTAGACTGAAGAAAATGAGGGCAGGAAGTCTTATGGTTTTCCTTCCACTCTGACAAAACATTTGGTAAAGCAGAGGTGTCTTTGGTAACAGCAAATATCCATGCATCAGGAGTCAGGGACAAGGTTCCACAGTAGGAACTCTCACTAGTCTCACAACATCAGAGAATGGTACAGAAAAGTGACCTGTCTGGCTAGGCACAGTGGTTTGCACCTACAATTCCAGCTCTTTGAGAGGCCAAGGTGGGAGGGTCACTTGAGGTTAGGAGTTTGAGACCCGCCTGGGCAACACAGCAAGACAACATCTCTATAAAAATTTTTAAAAATTAGCTGGGCATGGTAGTGTGCCTGTACTCCCAGCTACTGGGGAGGCTGAGGCAGGAGGACTGCTTAAGCTCAGGAGTTTGAGGTTACAGTGAGCTATGATTGCACCACTGCACTCTAACCTATGCAATAGAGCAAGACTCCTGTCTCTTAAAAAAGGGTAGGGGGGAGACAGATGAGGGGGGGAAGGAAGGAAGGAAGGAAGGAAGGAAGGAAGGAAGGGAGGGAGGGAGGGAGGAGAAAGGGACAGGGACAGAGAGGGAGAGGGAGGGAGACGGGGAGGGCGGGGGAGAGGGAGGGAGAGTGAGGGAGAGGGAAAGAGAGGGAGAGAGAGGGAGTAAGAGAGAGAGAGAGAGAGAGAGTCTAGTTTGCCCTTTTATTTACCAAAACTGGAGTGGGAGAGAGAAAAGCTTATGTGGAAATGTTTGTAAACTGATGATATATTCCCTGCATGCTCACTTAGTGTATACTGAACATGGCACAGTCTTTGCTCAGTGATTCCAGATCATTAGAAAGATCCATTATTGTGGCACTGGCTATATGAGCACAGCAAGCCTCTCGCAGAATGGAGACTTGCCAGCCCTGTGCATTTACCCATCTGCCATTTCCAATGCTTCCCTCTGGGAAACCTGGTGGGCTGGGTGGTGTGGAGGCTAGGATTGACATATTTTTAAAGGATGCTGCATGCATTCATGCAAAGACTAGGAGGTAAACACAAAAATGTAAACAGTTGTGTGGTTGTTAGGGAATAAAGAGGTTTTTATCTATATTTGAGGGAGAGAGTTACTATCCTTTAATGTCATTTCCGTTTGCAGGGTGGAAGGAATACAACTAGAACAAACAGCCTAAGAGGTAGATCCTCTGGGGCTTTCACAGGAGTAAATGAACAAGCTATTTGGTGCAGGGATTTTAAGACAAACACTTTTTGGCCCAAGGGCCATTAGTGTTGCTGTTGTGATTCTCAGCAATGCCCTAGACAGCACAAGCTGCTCAGCAAGGCCTCCGGAGGGAAATGTAGCTCTGCAAAGAGCCTGCTGATCACAGACAGTCTCCACAGAGTAAGGTGCTGCTCCTCAATGGGGGAGGAAGAGGAGAAGTCAGCTCTAAATACTAACGAAGAAACAGCGCAGAGGACAAGTCCAAATGCTGGCCTGTACCTCGAGGGACCTCATGGCCATGTGTCAGCAAGGAACACCAGCTGCATGAAAACAACAGGAGGTGTGCGGTCCCTGGTCGCCAAAAGGGTGCAGCCCCACCTAATGGGTGTGCCCAGCACACACCTCTAGCCATGCAGACTCATGCAGATGCAGGCCCAGTGTGGCTAGATTGCCAAGACCTTTGTATTATAATACAAACCTGGATTTGTATTATAATATGGGATCTCCCAAATGTTGGCTCAGGATTTGTAGTTTTTTGTTTTAGTGTTCCACAGGCCAAATAAACACATGTGTGGATTCAGCCTGGTCCACAGGGACCAAGTGTCTGCAAACTTTGGTGTGATCTCTGATCCTGAAGGGCTTACAGTTGAGCAAAGGGACTTCAACGTATGTTCAGCCTCTTTCCAAGGTTTCTCCATCAGGAAAAGGAGGAGATTTACTTTGTACAATGTTTTCAAAGAAGGGCAAAGAAAGAAAAAAACAAAATTTCCAATCCTTTGGAAGTAAAGTAAATCAATATTTAAAATTTGCATGTATATAGTGCCAAAACATCCCCTCCCTCATGACTTGCTGGTCACCTGGGGGCGGGGGAAAATGTTAATTTTTGACAGTGGAGGGATGAGACTGCCCCCACATTAACCCAGGGATCAATTTTAATCACTGATTATGGCAGAACCAGTCATTGTGTCCCTCCAGTTGCACGCAGCCTCACCCATTCCTGCCTCAAATTTGATCAAGCCTTTAGTTCAACTTCTAATATACAGTACGTTTACAAGAAACACGGGGAAAAGAACGCCTTCACTCATTGATGATGCCACCAGGACACGATGGAATGTGGTAAGTGAAACAACCCCCCTACAAGTCATTGAAGGGGAGGGACTATTGACAGTGACAGGAAGCAGCCAAACGCCTCGGCAGATAGGGGCAGGTCCCTGGTGAAACCGCACCTTCGAACCAAAAACAGCCTGAAGGCTGAAAGATTGGACTGCTGGTCCTGGATGAAACCCACGACTCAGAGTAAGAACTTCTGTTCCTGTTTGCCCACCTTTCCTGACTGATTCTTTCTGAATAATGCCTTTTAATGAATCAAATGTTGCCTTTTCCAATACTACCTGCAGCCTGCCCCTCAACTATTCTGAGCCCATAAAAAGCCCTAGGCCCAGCCACATGGGAAGGAGAGAAGCACCTGACTGCAGCCCCTCTCCACCGAGAGCTATTCCATTGCTCAGTAAAATTCCACTCTGCCCTCCTCACCCTTCAATGTCCAGCATATCCTCATTCTTCCTGGGTGCCATGCAAGAACTCAGGAACCACCGAACATGGGTACAAGCTATAACACAGGTGAGCTGGGGCACCCCAGCATGGTAGAGTGAGACCCAGGTAGGGTGTTGCTGGCTGGGGGTCCCCAGCTTGAAAAGAGACCAAGAGTAAAAAGCTTTTATCACTATTCTAGCTTAAGAGAGTCTTAATAGACCTACCGATTAAATGCAATACAGAATTCTCAATTGAATTCTGGTTTAAACAGTTCAGCTGTAAAAGGCATTTTAGGGTCAGCTGGGGAAATTCAGATAATGGATCAGGTAATAGAGTCCATTAGGCAATTAGTCTTAATTTTGTGAGAACAGTACTACAGTTATATAGAAATATGTTCTTGTTTTTTAGAGGTTTGGGCTGAAGTATTTAGGGACTAAACGCATGATGTCTGTGATTCACTTTTGAATACTTCAGGGAAAAAAGAGATGGAGCAAATACAGCAAAATGTTAACAACTTAAACCTAGGTAAAGGGGACTGAGGTGAACTGTGTCAAAGAGCTGTCCTTCCACAGTTAGGTCCCCATCACTCTCAATCACTAGGCGGCAGAAGGACTTTCTGCCATGTCCCCCAGTACTCTTGAGCCCATGTGTGTTTTAAATTTCAAGTCACCAGCTTCCAAAAGAAAACCTGATAGCAGCCCAAGCAGGTTCGATGCCAATGGCTCATCACACACAATGAAGGAGCTGTGCATGAATGTCTTGCAAACTTCTTCATGAAAGCATGAGATTCTATAGTTGGTTTGTCTCAGCCAACATTGCTAAGTTTTAAGAAAGCAGCTTTAGAGTCTCAAATGCATCCTAGGTAACCTCAAATGAAGCCACTGATCATAATTAAGGAGAAAAAGGGAGGGGAGTTAGATTTTAAAAGTTGCATTAAAATGACCCTATTTAATGACTGCTTTAAGTCTATGACAAAAGGTTAAATGTTTTGAGCTTACTGAAAAAGAACAGTTTGAAATTTGAAAAGCTATCCTAAGTTTAAAAGAAAAACTTTAAGATTTTACTTAGCCAAATGTACCTATTCTAAATCTAACGATAGTTGATGATTCTCCAATTCAAAAAGCTTACTCACTACCATCAAATACAATGGCCAGCTCTTTAAATCTGCTAACACAAAAAGGTGCCGCCCCCAAAAATGAAATCTCAGGGTTTTGGAGGAACCCTAATAGTCATCTAGTCCCACTCAATTCTCGAACTTTTATCCGTAAGAAGAGTATTGATCTATCACTGAGCATAGCATCAGAAGTCACAGAAATCTGAACCTCATGGGTCCCATCATTCCCTATACCCTTGTTTCATCTTGGGCTGATGATAACCGCTCAATTTTCTTACGTATCAAATGGAAATCCCCTCTTCACAAAATTTAGGTAGAATCTGATGACATTACATTGGGTTCCAAACACGTTGCCAGCCAACCTGTGAGTGCTCGAGTAACAGCCTCTAACTAACTTCTATCAAGAAGTTAGGCCCTGGCTCAATACCTTTCTTGCCTCTGTTTCTTGAACTGTAAAAGGAAAAGAACAATAGTGCCTGTGCATAGGACTTTGCTTGGAGGACACAATGAACTCGCATGTAAATAGTTAAACCACACCTGGCACAGAGCAAGTGCTCAAGAAACACGAGTTGCTGAAACTCACCACCTCCCTTCCTTACACGCATGTTAAGAAAGCATGACTCGCCTACCCTAACTGCACACTTCACCATGGCAAAACACCAAGGACTTGTCCCGCCCCCCACAGAGTGTCTAAAAGACATCCAGAAGAGTCAGTGGTCTGCCGAGCCTGAGGTTCCTGCTGCTGTTTTGGCCTCTGTTTCCTGGATCTGCCTTGGTTCCTGACCCTGTCGGCGGCTGCCTGGTGCCTGCCTCGCCACCTGTACCTCTCCTCTACAGAAGGATGGCCAAGGCACTCCATGGTGCCTGTGTCCTCCCTAACCCATCACTCGTGTCCTTGGCTCTGTCCTGACCCCTAAGGTGCAGAGCCATGACCTTCTGTGCCCAATCCCAGCCGGGCCTCATGTATCCCCAAGTAGAAGTTTCTGGGACCTACCACAAGAAGAGAGTGTGCTCCTGCAGAGTATAAAGTAGTCATTCTGCACAAACATCAGCATCAAATGGAGACCGTTCCCTGCCTGCCACCCCACTGACTCCCCCAGATTCTTTTCTCTGAGCCCAGTCTTGAGCTTGCTTCCCTTAACCTCCTCTCTCTATGCTCACTTTTCATCCAACACCTAGGCAGGCATCCTGTGCTGGTCCACAAAGAGCCTTTGTGAGAATGAGAAATAAGCACCTCTCCTGGATGCTTAGGAGAGACGCCTGAAGAGCCAATGATACCTCCATGACAATGAGAAAACAGTACCCCTTCCTCCAGGCTGGCCATCAGGTGCCACAGCACACCATATTGTGTTCCACTTAATGAATTCAAGGCAATTTATCAGGCGACTGTCATGTGCCAAGATTTCTGGACCTGCAAACAGCAATAAGACAGGGCTGGAGCCTCCGAGCCTCCCAAGTCCGCTAAGACAAGGGGCCGTAGGAGGAGGGAACTTGTAGACCTGCTACAGCCCCGGGAGCAGCAATGTTCTGTCCTCTTGGGCTGTGTGATGGGGGGGGCAGCAGTGTTCTGTCCTCTTGGGCTGGGCTGATGGGGGGAGCAGGGGCCTCAGCAGGAGTGTTGCCACCCAAACTGGGCCCTGACAGATGAGAGGGCAGCTGCCAGAAAGGATGTGAACAGATGCCAGGCAGAGGGGAAAACACAGGCAAAGGCAAAAGGCAGTGACTTCATGGCACATTTAGTGAATGTGAGTTTCCAGTGAAGGGGTAGGAAAGGGAGGGAAGGAGAGACGGAGGAGGAACAGGCTCACTTCATGCAATCTTTTGGTAACTACTTCCTGAGGACCTGTTATGTGCTATAATAGGTCCTGGAAAATAAAAATAAATTAAAAAATTAGAATCCTAGTTATCAGAAGAGGAAAATCTAATTTCAGGAGAAAGAAACAATTCTAAGTATAAAACAACAAGTCAACCTCACTGATAGAACTATGCACAGCATCTCCCAGGCGCCATGGGCACCCCAGAGACAGGGAGAGGTCTGCTGGGGGACACAGCGGCAGCCTGTGTGACGGAGGAGATGAGGACCCAGCTGGTGAACATAGGATGAGCCACTGGAGGAGTCACCGGATCGGGGTGAGGTTAGCGCAGGGTACATCCCTGGGAAAGGGGACAGCGGAAACAGGATGCAGGCACACAACGGTGAGCTGTGGCCATCCCACATGGGCTTGTTCTGAGCAGGGTTTTACTTCTCTTTTGATGTCTTAGTGGCATTTTACGTGAGGCTTGCTTTTTTAAAAGGTGCTTTTTCTTTTTCTTAGCATTTTTTTAAAAGCTGTTTTGGGGAGAAAAAAAAAATCACATTCCATTTTTTTTCCCATGGTATGGATAATAAAGGCTGGATGTCTCTGACCTAGGGTGACCGTAGTCTCAATTTACATCTTATGCCCTGACGTCCCATTCAATGTCGCATTCATTCCAGACAAAAGCGTTCCAGTTTAGATGACAGATTATATGACTGCCCTTTTTTGTCCTCAAGGTACAGTCCAAAGGGAAGCATCTTTCTCTGCCATTGCCGTTTCCCACATAGGCCAACTGCTCAGACGTTCAAGTGGAGTCACAGCTCAGTTATCCAATCCGCTCTGAACAAAGGCTCCTTTAATAAAGTGAGACTTGGCTGGAAGGAGCTGAAAATGATCTTGGATTCTAAGCACTGGACTGGGGCAGAGAGGGCCAAAAAGGACAAGGGCATTTCAGGCACAGGCCTCTCAAGGGTGAAGGGACCACCTCCAGCTAGGAGGGAGGCCCCGCCCCACACCTAGGGCCCCAGAAACCCCGGCCTCTGAGCTGCAGCTGTAGGCAGCTTCCATCACCACCTCGGAGGGGCAAGGAGAGATGTCATGCTGTCATGCTCCACTCCTCCCACCATCACCCGCCCCTGACCATCCCGCATCCCCAAACATCACATTCTGCCCCTCAACCACCACTCCTTCCCAACTTCAGGCCAAGTGACCCAGGGAACCTCCCTTGGAAACAAAGGAGTTGGAGTCCCAGAGATGCAAATCCCTGATTTTAAACACATCAGTGTCTACAGGATTTGTACCACTTTAAAGGCTCTGAAATGCCTCTCATGAAAATGCCCTTCCTCTTCCACCCATTATCCTGTCTGTAGCAAGGGCTCCAATGCCTACCCGGCCTTTTTGGTGCAGAGGGAGAATGAGGTGCCTGATCAGGCACAGAGGTGGGGGGAATACTCAGAGAAGAGACTTGGAGAAAAGGCCTGCCAGTGGCCCAGGGCTCTGAAGGAGATGGTGGATGCCAGAGAGGACACTACCAAACCTCTACCCTGTGACTGCTACCTTAAAACACGACAGAGCTGCCGCCAACAGAAGTCACTTTGGGATTCTTCCCCACATGCCGGTTACAAAGAAACTGTTATCCTTGCTGTACACTAATATACGGTGGCATGAGTCGGTTTAAGGGATTTGCCCAAGATAGCACGGAGGGAGAATGCAGGTCATCTGGCAAAACTTTAAGGCAATAAGCAGTGCCACTCCAGAGGGATATGCCAAGATAGCATTAACCCAACTGTCACCTCACAATTCCATCTCAGACTCTCAGATGAACTACAGCACTTCAAAGGAGGAAGGAAAGCAGGGATGTGTGTGCCTACTTATCAATCTAAGAAAATGAAGACCAGACCAGGGTTCAGAGTTTCTGATGCGTTTTCTGGCACTTGGTCCACTTGGCCACAATATTATTTATCTTTCTAATTAACATCATAAATATCCCTTTCCACCATGTCCCTTAGAAATGACCCGACCTGTTAGTATCTAAACAGTAAAAATTTAAGGTTCATATTTGCTCTTCTAAGATTTGGAACCTAATTCCACTACAAATTCAACATTAAATCTACCTAACTGTCTTAGAAACACAATGTGAATCAATTTTGTTTTTTTTTTTTTTTTAATGAAAAGGTTTGGATAAAACAAAATAAAAACCCAATCAAGCTTAAAAAGAAATCACCAAAATTTTCTAAATCCAACTTCCTCCGTCAACACTCTAAATTTCATTGGAAAGAGTGAGAATACATATTTTTAACATAAGAGCACAATCCACTACCAGTCAGCATGCAAATGCTTACATTTTTAACAGATAATTTTTGTTTTGTTTTCCTTGGTGCTCTATATGTTAAGTAGTAGGAGAAAGATATTAAAAAGATGTCTGTCCCCAGTACATTTCTAATCTAGTAATAGAGGCAAGTGAAAGAAATACTAGAAACCACCAGGTAATGCATCTGCAAATGCTAAAATGACACTGCACCTACTATGGCAGCTAAGAAGGATTAGGAGAGGAAAGACACACAGGCTTTGATATAGGAATACCAAATTTTCTTTCTTGAAATTTTCTGGAAAGGCTTCACAGAAAGGCAGGGCATAAGGTGGGCTTTGGTAGATAGCAAATTTTTGAGTTTCAGGAAACAGTATTTAGCTGGGTAAGAACAGCCCAGACTCATGGAAACAGTTGAAAGTGTTGCTTTGAAAGGGAAGAGAAGGGAAGCAGGGATGCTTCTGCCCATGCCCAGAGACCTGGCTTACCCTTGCATGAATGCAGGCACATGGTGAGCCACTCAGTGTGACTTCACGGTCAAGCGAGAGAGCACCTTCAGGTAGGATTTGCTTCCCTCTGACATTACCACCAGCACAGGCTGATGTCACTGTCCCCGTGCATAAGGTTCCTTGTGACACCACTCAGAGACCTAAGCCTCCGTTAGTCACTTGAGGCACTTCTAAGTACCACAGGTTTTTAGAAGATTTCACTGACATTTGCAACAATTTTTTTTCTAATTTCTTTTGGTGCCATTCTAGTAACTTATCAATTGCTTTAATAGACAAAACTCAATCATGCATGATCTATCACAGATGAGAAAATAGAGGTGCGCTTACTAACGGCAGCAAAAGGCTTCTGGGGGGTGTGCAGGATGGAACAACTAGCTAGCTAGAAAGGGGCTTTTTTTTTTTTTTTTTTTTTTTTTTCCTGAGAAAGAGTCTCACTCTGTTGCCCGGGCTGGAGTGCAATGGCACGATCTGGGCTCACTGCAAGCTCTGCCTCCCGGATTCATGCCACTCTCCTGCCTCAGCCTCCTGAGTAGCTGGGACTACAGGCACCCACCACCATGCCCGGCCATTTTTTTGTATTTTTAGTAGAGACAGGGTTTCACCATGTCAGCTAGGATGGTCTCAATCGCTTGACCTCATGATCCGCCCACCTCGGCCTCCCAAAGTGCTAGCAATTACAGGCGTGAGCCACCGCACTCGGCCAGAAAGGGGCCTCTTTATAGAGGGTCTGCAGTGTCAGGCAGAAGCACTGATATCTAGGGGTCACCAAGGGCCACAGCACAAGGGACTGACAGGGAGAATCCAGCGGCTGGAACTCTCCTCACCAGTCACCTCCCTTCATTGTTAAACCCCACAGTATTTTCAGGCCACCGTGCCACAAAGGAAAACGTACTGGGTAGAGGCAGGAGGAGTGTTCCCATCAGTCCTCAAACATCACTGGCCCACGTGACCTACACAGGTGGTTTAACCTTTCTGCATTTCAGCTTTGTCAACCATAAAATGGAACAGTGGACTAGAACATCACTCATGTCCATTCTAGATCTAAAGTTCAAAAGATCTTTAGTCTCCAAAATCTGGTTAAATTCTAGTGCCAGGTGGCTCCACCCTCACCCTGCTCTCAGTCCAACAGCTTCATGCAACACATCACTGAGAGCCAACAGGAACAAAAGGGCTGATTTAAAGATACAGGAATATCAGGTGCAATACTGAAAATAAAAAAGCCGAAACACACAGAAAGATCTGGCTGCTTCCCTGCTGGTGCTTCTAGAAATGCCACAGAAATCACCACATTCGCCCCAAATCACCAAATCTCTTAATTCAGATTATACATGTCAAGAATATCCAGTTCTCCTAGAAACAAAATGACACTTTCACATTTCCCTAACTTAGAAATATTTTTAAAGTATTAAAATAAGCACAGCCACAGTCCCAAACTGTATTAACAAGACAACACCAGAAGCTAATCTCACGAAATTAGCCCATGTGAAAAACAAGTCTGTTAACTACTGTTGTGATGCTAAGTCCAGAAGCCCCGTGCAAAATGTGGTCCTGGAACCAGCTGGACCAGCATCACTTACTAAAATCAGCATCCCGGCAGGTGGGGCCCAGCCAACTTTGCCTTAAGAAGTCCTCCAGGTGATTCTGATGCGTGTCTGAATTTGAAAACTGCTTGCCGTTTCTTAGAAATCCACAGAAATAAAAACAAAGCCAACATACCTGGCTCCAAAGATGTCCTTTTTGGCGAGATCAATTCCAGAAACAACTTTTACTCTGAGAATCCGGGACTCTCCCTGTGAGAAGGAGAACAAAAAAAGAGGTTGAAAAACTGATCTTCAATGAATCACTCTCTCGTCCAATATTAAAGTCATTGATTTCTACTGTCCAGTATTGGGATACAGAACAAGTCAATTCAATGTAAGCAATTATTCCTTACACTGAAGTTCAAAAAGCAATATTCCAGCTCTAAAAGTCGATGACTCTAGACTAAACTTACAGCATCCAAGTTAATTAAGCACAAGTTTAATTCAAAGTAGGTCATTAAGATCAATTACTCCTGCCATTTAAAGTTAGGTTTTCCAGCTGTACCAAGAACACAATCACACATGTAAAACCGTCTAGATAAATGTCCAAGTGCCACAAGTTTGCATAAATATAACAAATAATTCCTCCTCTGAAGCTGACATACTTGTATGTGACCTGCAATAGAAAGGAATTTAATGTGGTAAAACATTTCAAAATTATAGTGCTTTTAAAATGTTGGCATCAACAAGCAAAAATAATTCCTCAGTTCCAGTAAAAAGAAATAAAAACCATTCTACATGAAAACCACCCCAAAGGGTCTTGGAAATCAATCAACTGTTCATTTGTTCATTTATTCATCATTTCATCATTTATTCCAATATTTTCTAAGAAGCTCTTATGCCCGGGGCCTTGAAATACAGACATGAATATGCTCCAGGCTCTACTGAAGGCAACAAGCAGCCCAGCAGTACAGGACCCTATGACAGCTTAGAGAACTAGTTAAGGGCTATGACATTTAGGACAGGTGAGATGGCTTAGGAGAAGGTGGTAGGCAGAAGTCCAGGATAACTCAGGTTTCCAGTTTGGATCATGGACTGTCAACATAAATTGAAATAGAGGACTGTGTCCAAGGTGTCTGTGAAGCAATCGGATGGAAAACATGTATCACTAAATGGGGAGAAACATCTGGTCTGAGTTAGACACTCAGCAGTTATCAGTGTAGAGTTGGCAGTTATAACCAAGGTCTGAGGAAACCTAGCCTAAGAATGAGAATGAAAAAATGGCTCGGGGCTGGGTGCAGTGGCTCATGCCTGTAATCCCAGCACTTTGGGAAGCTGAGGCAGGCGGATCACAAGGCCAGGAGTTCAAGATCAGCCTGACCAACATGGTGAAACCCTGTCTCTAATAAAATACAAAATTTAGCCAGGCACGGTGGCATGCGCCTGTAATCTCAGCTACTCGGGAGGCTGAGGCAGGAGAATTGCTTGAACCTGGGAGGCAGAGGATGCAGTGAGCCGAGATCACATCACTGTACTCCAGCCTGGGTGACAGAGTGAGACTCAGTCTCAAAAAAAAAAAAAAAAAAAAAAAAAGGCTCAGGATGGAGTCCCCAAGAACACAATAGCTGACAGAGCAAGAAAGAAGTAATATGGAATTCATCTACCCTACATGTTTAGTCAAGACATAAGCGAGGGCAAGAAAACCTCAATGATTATATAATGTTGAAGAGAACAATGGCAGGGCAAAAATAAAACATGGAGGGTATAGGATGGTGGATCTTTGTCAACTAGCTGCATAGATTGAACATGTATCCATGCAATGGACACACATCCTTGAGATACTTCACACTCCAGGAGTCTTCTATTCACCTAACCATACATCCAACCACAAATCCCCAACACAAGACTGCCCATGTGGCAAGCACAGTGTCCTCATAATACGGTAAAGAACATGAATATGGTAAAGATGACATTCTCAACTCATTTGTGCCAATGTTCTTTCAAACATGGCCTGCTTTCAAGGTTGGCAGGACTGAATGTGTTTGCCAGTCTTCATGAGAGGATTAAGGGATACAAAGTAATACCAGGCAAGTCAGGGATAACTAAAACAATACCCTACTATAGCAAAGGGTGTCCCAAAGTGCTTACAGAAGCATCAGGGGTTAGCTGTTCTTCCCTGTTCCCTGAAATGCTGCAAGGACTGCTCTGCCCATCTCTGGAACACTCACAGGCTGGGAGTCAGGGTTCTTTCTTTAGCACAGGATGTTATGTAGGCCAAGGCTCTTTTCTGGTTCTCACAACAAGTTGTACCCTGCTGCTAATCATCTGATGCCTCCATGGCCTGCTCAGCTCAAATGATGTCACTGCTAGAGTATTTTTTACACATGCTTCAAAATCTGAAGTACCTATAGTACCAGCTACTCGGGGAGGGGCTGAAGCAGGAGGATCACTTGAGTCCAGGAGCTCAAGGCTGCAGTGCGCTATGATCATGCCTGTGGATAGCTGCTGCAGTCTAGCCTGGGCAACACAGCATCACCCTATTTCTTTTTCTTTTTTTTTCTTTTTTTTTTTTTGAGACAGAGTCTCACTCTATCACCCAGGCTGGAGTGCAGTGGCTGGATCTCAGCTCACTGTAACCTCCGGCTCCCAGGTTCAAGCGATTCTTCTGCTTCAGCCTCCCGAGTAGCTGAGATTACAGGCGCACGCCACCACGCCCGGCTAATTTTTGTATTTTTAGTAGAAATGGGGTTTCACCATGTTGCCCAGGCTGGTCTTGAACTCCTGACCTCAGGTGATCCGCTCACCTCAGCCTCCCAAAGTGCTGGGATTACAGGCGTGAGCCACTGCGCCCGACAGCAACACCCCATTTCTAAAAAATGTTAATGCATAGAGAACCTGTAATGACATTTCTTTATTCCACAAGTATTTACTGAGTACCCATCACGTGCCACACACATTATCTGGAGATTGAGATGTCAACAAGACAGAGTTCCTGCCTCAAGCAACCCACCATCTAGTAGGCGGAACACAGACTAAAAATACGTAATGCAAACAGCAAGCGAGGTAATTTCTGATGCTGGCAAGTACTCCAAAGACAGTATGACAGTTAAACAAAAGCAACTGAGTAGAGGGAGAGGGAAAAAGTAACTGGGGAGAGGAACATTTACAGCTGAGTGATCAGGAAAGGCTTCTTTGGCGAAAAGACACCAGAGCTGAAGCCCGAAGGAAGAAGGCCGAGTGGTGTGGCGGGGCTGGGAATTGCAGGAAGGGCTGACAGCAAGCCCTGTGTGACGGGGCTAAGCTGGTGAAGGATGGCAGAGTCCATGTAGGGCACCGTGGGACCTGGTGGGGTCAAGGACCACAGAGGCCAGCCTCAGGAGCGGGTGGACATTGTCTCGACCACTGTGGGAGGAAGCACTGTAAAGTTTTAAGCAGGCGAGTGACAAAATGTAGCTTCAGTCTTTGAAAGAACCACTGTGGCTGCTGTGAGGGAACAGGGTAGAAGGAGGGAGAACAATTGGGCAGAGATTCTGGCAAGAGCTTTTAATAGGTTACAAATGGAGAGGTGAGCAGATTCATCATATAAAAATGTGCCTGAAATAAGGTTTTTTTTTTTTAAAAAAAAGTTTCAAAATGGTTTATACAATTGAGTTACAAACATGCTAGTTGTTCCACAGAAAAGGGTCCCTTTTCTACCTGGACACGCAACTTGACTACATTTCCCAGCCTTCCTTGCAGTTAAGTGCAGTCATGTGACTAAGTTCTGGCCAATGGAACGTGGCCAAAAGTGATGAGGCCTCTTCCAAACTGGCCCCATAAGCCCCTCCCATTCAGCAGCCTTCATTCTCATCAATGTCTCTCCGTGAAATGGGGAAGATCTTGGAGATAAAGAAGCAAAAACCATATGAAGGGAGTAGAGCCAAGCACCCCCCACCTGCTGACCCTCCCCAGAAACGAGCTGGAGATAAGACTTTTTCTGTTTTTTCCCATCCAAAACCAAAAGTTGTTATAGCAGTCGACCCTCGAGTACAATGTAATCTCATTTTTTAAAAAATGTCAATGATATGGCTGCATAGAAAAAGACCTGGAAAGGTTGATGTTAGTAGTAATTACCTCTGGAAAATGAATCATTTCTTTGGGCTTATTTGGAATTTTTTCCTTTTGAATCATTAAATATTTTTGTTTAGAAACCAGACTTTTGTTTGAAAAAAAAAAAAAAAGGAAATATTAAGGAAAACAAAAGAAAAATTTTAACTTCACCATTAACAACACCATCCAGGCTTGATTTTGTCATAAGAAAAACAAACCTGCCGGGTGCGGTGGCTCATGCCTGTAATCCCAGCACTTTGGGAGGCCAAGACGGGTGGATTACTTGAGGTCAGGAGTTCAAGACCAGCTTGACCAATATGGTGAAAACCCTGTCTCTACAAAATACATAAAATTAGCTGGATGTGGTGATGCATGCCAGTAGTCCCAGCTACTCAGGAGGCTGAGGCAGGAGAATCACTTGAACCAGGGAGGCGGAGGTTGCAGTGAGCCAAGACTGCACCATTGCACTCCAGCCTGGGCAACAGAGTGAGACCCTGTCTCAAAGAAAAAAGAAAGAAAGAAAGATAAACAACTCTATGAGTTATTTTTTAGGTGACTCACAAAGGTACAGAGCTGCAAATATGGAAGACGTGAAGGGGCTCTCTTATGTAACATGTAGGCAACAGCTGGGAGGTGGCCTTTACTGAGCAATCACTGTTTACAAGCACCTGTTGCAGGAAATTTTACTCCTCTCTGAAGCATTACTCTATAAAAACAGTTTACACATGCATTTTAGAGACACAGCAAAAAATGTCTTATCTTTGTTTCCTCAAAATGACAAGCTTAAACACAGATAAGCAGCCATCGTCATTCTGTTAGGAAGCACATGACAAGGTGTGTAACCAAATCATCAGATGCAGTGGCCCCAGGCTGAGCCATTGTATTTTCTGAAGCATTTTATTACTTTCATAAAATCTATGTGATATTTTGAACCCTGTTTATGACTCCAGTAGAATTAAATATTTAGCTAAGGTGGCTTTGCTTCGACAATGAAAATATTATTCATAGACTGTACAATGAAGAGAAGAAACAGCAGAGTAGAAACGAGGCTGAAGAGAACTTTCAGTGTCTCTTCCTGTTATTAATCTATTGTTCTGCATTGTTATTGTGTAGCGGGTGATTCTATAAGCTTTACATATGTTTTTCTTTTATACTGAATTTTCTAATCCTTCATCAAGACACAAAACAAGATAAGGTGCCTAAGCCATAAGTGACAGCAGCACATGAATAAATAGTGTCCAAACTGAGAAACAGGTGGTAACCTGAAGATTCAGTTGCAAGAGCGTCATCTGGAAATTCAGCAGGCCTACTCATATAAACTGTGCATAAGCAGTTACTAGATTCCCACGGCCACCCATAAAGCCTATAAAATACATAACCCATCAACAGTGCTCTTGTGGTAAAATAAATTTCAAGTTCCAACTCAAAACTCAAGATACTGGAATTTACCATTTCTCCTATGACTTTGTCTTAAGGAGGTAACTTGTTATCCTTTATCCTTATTTTCCACAATGGCAGGTACTCTCCTAAAAAGTACTCTCCTAAAAAGATGATATCTGAGCTGGGAAATAGTGTTCTTCCTGCACAGGGAGCCACTGTGACCTCAGGATCACTTACACCAGCTGTCCAAGTGGACAGTAAGTTCTAAGTCAGGGACTTCCACAGTTCGGTCACTCTTACCTAAATTAATTCATGTATTTACCTTCCATATTCTAAAGTACTTTTCTAGTTCTAGCTATTACCCATCACACTTGCAGGCTTAGGGTAAGCACTCTCTGGATTAAAACAGATGACCAACATTTTTTTGGACCACATAAATATGTAAGTTATATATACATTGCTTAAATTCAGTTGCTTTAAAAAATAACTAAGCCAGCATACGGACCGTGCCCATCGTGTGCTTGCTACACAGCAGCCACAGTAGCTCTTTCCATTCCTACCTGCTCTTGCCGCAGTCCTTAGACAGGATCCTATTTCATGCATTTTTAAGACTACTCTTTTTAGAGTAGTTTTAGGGTCACAGCAAAATCAAACAGAAGGCACAGAGATTTCCTACGTACCCCCTACCACAACACACAGCCTCCCCCATGATCAACATCCTGCACCAGAGTAGTACCCCTGTTACAATTCACACATCAAAATCACCCAAAGCCCATCGTTTACCTTAGAGCTCACTCCTGGTGTTGTACACTCCGTTAGTTTGGACAAATGTATAATGACATATATCCACCATTATAGTATCATACAGAGTATTTTCACTGTCCTAAAAATCCTCGATGCTCTGCCTACTCATCCCTCCCCTGCCTGCATTTAAAAAAACCAAAACCAAAAACACATACTGTCCTATCACCTCCCCACCCCACACGCCTTCCTGTGACTTCCAACTCTTGCCAGGTTGCAACCTCTTCACCTTCTCCCTCCTCACACCAATGCCTGCCCACTACACCTTTCCCTCTCTTCAGGTTGGGTCCCACAACCTTATATTGCTGCCACCTCCTCCTAAAATCCCTGAGTTCTCCACATTGACCATCTAATTACACACTCAACAAAAATGCAGAATGATACTATGTTCAATGTACTGTGCCAGCAAAAAGGAGGGCCACAAAACTGAACTAGACACATTCTCTCTCTCTCAGGGGCTTACAGTCAATGGCAGAGGCGAGGTGTGTGCACAGTTCCCTCTTACAGCGGTGGAACAGAGGCATAAGACGTGAGTGGTGAGAACAAAGACCTAGAGTGGAAATGAAAGCAGCCCACCAGGACTGCATGTCCAGTTCAAACTCAAGATGACACCGACAGAGGCAAACAGCCCTAACTCACCGGACTACTCACTGGCATCTCTGATCGCCACTGGTAGCCCAACACATAATATGCGGTCAAGTTTCAGTCCTACAATGCGGTCAACAAGCAGACGCCCCAAGGATATGAGTTTCTGAAAAGACTGCGGGATTCTGTGCAACCTAAATCTCTCAACTCCTACTAGGTAGTGGCTGCTATTATGCCAAGTAGAAAAAGGGTTAATAAATGGGAAAAAATACAGGGATAGACTTCTAGAGCAGAACTCTAATTTAAACGCTCAAGGGTGACTCTACCTTCAGGAAATGATGCTGTGTGGTTTTGAAACAGGTCCACACATTCTCAGTATTTCTTTCATGAGGTGGGTCATTTCCCATGGGTATCTGATTTAGTGACTCCTTTCTAATAAAATATGGAAGAGGTGACAGTGTGTGACTTTGGAGATTAGGTCATAAAGACATCAGGCTTCCTCCTCTCTTTTGTATCATTCACTCTGGGGAACGCCGGCTGCTGCTATGATGTGCAGACACTCAGTCAGCCCCAAGGAGAAATCTCTGTGATAAGGAACTGAGGCCTCTTGCCTCCAGCCATGTGAGTGACTCATTTTAGAAATGGGTCCTTCTCTTCCAGTCAAGCCTTCAGATGACAGCAGCCTTGGCTGACATCCTGACTCAGGCTCATAAGAGACCCTTGCCAGCTACACGCCAGTCACTGTGCAAAGGCACATGTCAGAACCACCCAGTTAAGCCACTTTTGATTTCTTGACCCACAGAAACTGTGAGATAATAAACATTTGTTGCTTTATAAGCTGCCAACTCTAAAACTAATTTGTTATGTAGCAACAGATAACTAACATACATTGTGAAAAACCCAATGCGATAGAGTCTCATTTATCTCTTTGCTAAGTCAAGATTTTCCTATGTATTAGGGTGATTCTTCAAAATAAGAAAAAAACAGGAGTGAGAAATAAAGACTATTGTCTGTGTTTTCTATCATGTCAAAGCAGTGGCATTTTTCAGGCAAAATTAACAGAGCTTGGTGACTTGTTCAATGTAAGTGCAGCAGCAGTATCCCTTTAAAGAAATATGGAACCTGATACCATAATAAATACAGTCAAAATGTGAAACCAAGGCTACTTCAGAAAACTTAAAATACATGATCATTTATAAGTATAAAATTTTTAAAAATCCAGAAAGAATGACAATCAAGAGATGCTGAGATACTTACATGTGCCACTGAAATAACTCTAAATTCACCCCTGTTCTCCACTCCACAGCCTCAATGCACATTATCGCTAATGGCAGGATGTCCAACACCAGTTGGCTTAAGCTCATTTGTTCATTCTTTCAGAACCTACTGAGTACCTATTATGTGCCATGCTCTGTATAGCTGCTGGTGGTGTGAGGCAGTGTCTCTGCATCCAAATTTGCTTGCTCCCACGTTAGTCCAGTCTTCTTAAAATGTCCCTCTCCACTGCTCTGGTGAGACCTCCCCAGGAACAAATGAATCTAATTAAAACTGCCTGGCCTGCCACTGAAGGCTCACCATGAGCAGCTTCACTGCTGCTGTAAGAACAGCCTGTGCTCTGCACAGGGACCCAATTCTTTTCTTCCAGTTGGTACCTGCCCATCCAACATCTATTCCCCAACGCTCTGCATGAGTCCACACAGTGACTCAACCCCAAGTGCCTGCTCTGTGCTGAAAACATACAAGGAATAATGACTCACACAGAGCTCAAGCCTGCAAGATTTACTTTCTATTATGTATAAGGAGAGTAACCACATAAGAGATACGTTCAATAATGTGACGAGTAATATTCTTCAGGAACTTGGAGAAGGAAGAAAGTAACATACACACAAGGGGTGGGGAGAGGGAGAAAGGTGGGGAAGTTGGAGAAAGCTGCAGATGAGTGACTGCTTGGGCCAGGCCTTCAAGAATGAGGAAAGAGGAGGGAGGAGAAGAGAAAGTTGATGTCCTGGGAGGAGCTGGTGTGCCAGGGAAGCAGGGGGCAGGTGCAAGAAGTGAGTGTGGCCTGCACTTGGCTCCATCCTCTGCAGGATGCAGGGCAAACACAGTAACCAGTTGAGTGGTGGCTCGGGGTGCCATCACCCTGGATGACAGCACAGAGGGCATGTGAAAGGGAGAGGAAGGGGTTGCTAATTACATGGTCTTCTCCACCACCTGGCAGATAAGCATGGAGGACAGGGGACTGGTTCCAACGCTCCTGCTGGGGGAAGAATGTGGCTGGGTGACAGACTGGTTTTACAGGGCCAGAGAGAAGGAATGTGCTCAAGTTTGCAGTTTTCTTATTAGTGAGGGCTGCTGCTAATAGCTGGTAGAAAATAAAGAGGAGCGGTGGGACTTAGGGTAAGGGAAATAAAGGAATAGGGGTTTCTTGGATTTGAGGTTGTCTTCCCAGTGGGCCAGCAGGGCAGTTAGAAGTCAGAAACCAGAGCTCAGTACCAAGAGATCAGAAATAAACCCAGTGTGGGAGGCCTGGCTCGTGACTGCCTTCAGACCAGCCATGTATTCTGGCACTTAAGTAATGAGGCAGTACAGTCTTTTTTTTCTTCTCTCTCACAGGTTAAGTCTTATTTCCTCAACTAGATCCTGGGGCTGCACTGTCCAATAAAGTATCCACTAGCCATGTGAGGCTGTTTAAATGTAATTGAAATTAATTAAAATTAAAATTCCATTCCTTGGTCACACTAGCTATATTCTGAGTACTCAATCTCCACCCATTCCCAGCAAGCACTGTATTGGACAGTGCAGATAGAGAACAATTCCATAATCCAGAAAGTTCCACAGCAAAACCCCACTCTAAGGGCACTAACACAACTCAAGAGTGCAGCAGGATTTGAATAACTCCTTGTGAAAGGAAAGAAAGAAGGCAGGAAAAGAAGAAGGGGAGGGACCCCTGTACTTCACCCAATTATAACTGAGAACACATGAGAACACTATGGAATTGAGAACAATTGAGAACACTGGAATTCAGCTACAGCGTCACTCCACTGAAGTAGTTATAGTGACACAGGAAATGACTGTCTGGAAATGATACAGGCTTCACTATAACCACATGCTCTAACATCAATATTTCACCTGCAATATTAAAGACTGGTATGCAAATTAAGTGCCTATCAATTAATAGGCACTTAATATGAAACCTAATAAAGCAAATACTGAATAGTGCAGAAATATATTCTTGCAAAGACATTTTAAAAATCATTGTGCAAATAAACAGTAGGGAAGGTGGCTTGATAGAGTGTGACAAAGATCTGGGAGTCTCTGATGGGTCCAGCACAGGCCAGCATCCTAACGAGGTTGCAAATCTTGCACAGCATTACCAGGTAGAGTACTCAGGAAGCAAGGAGACAGAAAATCCCAATAAAGGCTCCCAGTCCCTGTAAGAGAACTGGAAGATCTTCAGAGAGGAAGAGCTGGTAGGAAAAAGAAATGGAAATTCAGTTAAAGGAGAAGAGCTGAAGGAATGGTAGTGGCCAACCATCTAGAAAACTCCCTCTGGGGGCCCTGTGGTGATCCATCAGTCCCCAAGGATGCTCTGTGGGAGAAGCCAACGGCGATGCATACAGAAGAAGGGGGCCTTCTAACAAGGACATCTGTCCAGTGAGGGGCTGGCAGAGAGCCGTGACCACACCCTCCTGCTGCAGGAGACCAATGCCAAAGGCACTGCGTTCAGGCCCCAAATGGGTTTCTGTCCATTCCAGTGCTGATTCCACATGGCTTGCACTGAACCGCACGCGTGTGAAGGGGTATTTTGATCCATGCCTTAAAAGTGCTGGCATGACATTTCTTTCTTTCAGTGACATCTGATGTGTCTGTCTCTGACTTGTGAACAGAGCAGGGCCACAGCACTTGAGCTGTTTTTCCCGAGTTCTTGGCAGGTATCAGTATTCCGCCGTCATTTCGCCCATAAAAGGCATCACTGAAGAAGAGGCAGGTAAGCAGGTGGGTTTACGGGGTGTGGCAGGTTCAGGGTTACTTGTGGGTGGAGGCTGGGATCAGTTTCATAGTCATGGGCATGCTCACCCCCAGGAGCCTCACATCTACCGTGACTCAAGTGTGCATCTAGGTCAAAATGCAAATTCTTCCATGTGTGGACAGATTTTTAGAGTGACGCTCAATTAAAAATGTTAGATCTTCGCATGCCAAGAATCTGCAGTAATTCAATGATTATGGGGAGGGGAGGAGGCTGTCACTGAGCAGGGTCCATGATATAAATAAGTTGGCAAGAGTTCCAGCTTAAAGGACACAGTCACTCTCTTCCGCTAATTAAAAACTCTCCTTTTACCAGAATAGCTGGTAAAACTCCCATAAAAAGGCCTTCAAAGAATCCACTTATCAATGGTTCTTTTGTTCTGAATCTCTAAATCATAAGACAGGAAACATTTTTAAATTCCACCAAGATGACAAAGACAAGCATTATCTGGTGTTTATAGTTCTAAAAATGATCATATAAACAATGCCACTCTGTTGAAAGCCAAGAATTATAGCTCAGGATCTAAAATTCTAGATTTTTTTCATGGCAGTCATAACCCTGACCTCTCTCCATAAAGTCAACTCTGGGTTTCTGGATGGGAAGTGTAGTTTGGACTAGAAGAGGTCTAGATTTCACAAGGTAGGAGCTGCCAAGGGCCCCCGAGAAGGCATTTTTGGGGTGAGTTCTGTCGCTTCATATCTGGATCTCACTGGGTAGGCTCAGAATAGCTTCGAGCATCTTAAAGACACACAAGAACAAAGTCCTCCCCTCCCCACACCTTTTTTGTTTGAGACAAGAGTCTCGGTCTGTCGCCCAGGCTGGAGTGCGGTGGCATGAGCTCAACTCACTGCAACCTCTGCCTCCCGGGGTCATGCGGTTCTCGTGCCTCAGCCTCCCAAGTAGCTGAGATTACAGGCCTGTGCCACCATGCCCAAGTAATTTTTGTAGAGATGGAGTTTCACCATGTTGGCCAGGCTGGTCTCAACTCCTGGCCTCAAATGATCTACCTGCCTCAGCCTCCCAAAGTGCTGGGATTACAGGTGTGAGCCACTGCACCTGGCCTGAACAAAACTCTTAAGAAACACAAGATAAGCAACGAGTTGTAAATTTTAAAATGAGAAAATGGCCTGTTTTATGGATCTGAGGGCTCAGGACCAATGACTAGCATTTACACTCTGTAAGCAAATTATCACCAATCAGCAGGCTGCATGGGGAGCATGCACTCAGAAGGAGGGCTGAGCTTGATTATTCAAACACATGCTGTGCCCATCTCCGCGAACAGGGACACTTCCTGCTGCTGGCTCCCAGGTGCTGGAGTTCCTGGACCCTGGACAGGCCTTTGAAGGGCACTGCCAAACAGAATCTTCTCTGGGCTTCTATTTACTATGCTCTAAGCTGCCATTCCCAGGCTCTGTCCTGACAGTGCCACAGAACTGACAAGGTTTCCCCTCTGCCGACAGCAATCAAATCCCAGCCCTGCCTCCTGTGACCACCTCCACTGGAACTCTGGATGTTCCCAAATGCTTCAGCCATGCATTTACAGATAAGTTCTTGGTTCTTTCCTGCCAATACCTTATTTTCTACTAGCCCAATCCTCATCAGATAACTATTTCTCATTCCTGGGTAGCTATGATGTTCTTGCTACTAAGTATTCACTCTTGAGCTACAGTTTGATGCCCCCTGCACTAACATTTACTGGCCACTGGAAGAAAGTGACTAGGAGAACCAAGGCTCTGAAATATCGAGGAACCAGGATGGCCCGATATCCAAGCTCTACAACTGGTTCTGCCATCTGTCACATTCTGCCATGACTGAGAGAAACTGCTGGTCATCTCAGAGGAATTAGAAAGATCAGAGATGGGAAAATGTCCCAACTCAGAAAGAAATGATTCTATAAATTACACAGACGGAGCGTATGATAGTGGATAGAACCACCAATTTGCTAATTTTGCTCAGATCTCCTACTTGTCCTTTAGGGATCAGCCTAAGTATCACATTATCTGAAGCCTTTCCAGGGCTCCTGGACTAGTTAAGTCTTCCTCCAACAAGCCCCACAGTACCCTATAGCTCTCTTCTTGCCCTTTACTGTCATTGCTTTGAAAATTAGCTGTCACACCTGGAGATGGAGCTCTTGGAGGGCAGAGGCAGGGCAGATCACAGGGAATGACAAGGATAAAGGATATCTGCAACTGTTCCTGGCCAGAGAGCCACAGAGCAATCCCTCACCCTGCTCAACACGGACTTCCTAGACTCCGGCAAAGAGCTGGGCACCCAAATAATTTTAGGGGAAGTGAATACATGACATCAATCCAAACCAAAGTTGTAGAGAGAATTACTAAATAGTTTGTGAGCATTTAGAAAAGGAGAATAATCTACAGCTAAGGTTCACTAAGACTAAGACACGCAGACAAACTTACTTCCTTTTTTGATAAGGTTACTAGCTCCAGATATGCTGCCTGGATAGGGTACGCAGACTTCAGCCAACCAGCCAGCAACACCAATAGTACACTCCTATTTATTCTAGACAAGATGATCATGTGAAGATGAACTCATGGTAAGACTGGGTGGGATATTGCGCCCAGCTGCTAACTCTTATCCAGAGTGTAATCATCCAGCCAACTGCAATAGTTCACGCCAGTAATCCCTGGGCGGATCACCTGAGGTCAGGAGTTACAGACCAGCCTGGGCAAAATGGCGAAACCCCATCTCTACTAAAAAATACAAAATAAATGAGTCAGGGGTGGTGGCATGTGCCTGTAATCCCAGCTACTCGGGAGGCTGAGGCAGGAGAATCGCATGAACCCAGGAGGCGGCCATGTCAGTGAGCTGAGACCACACCACTGCACTCCAGCCTGGGTGACAGAGCAAGCCTGCTTCTCAAAATAATAATAAAAATACAAAAAAAAGTAGCCGGATGCAGTGGCATGTGCCTGTAGTCCCAGCTACTTGGAGGCTAAGGCAGGAGAATTGCTTGAACCCAGGAGGTGGAGGTTGCAGTGAACTGAGATCATGCCACTGCACTCCAGCCTGGGCAACAGTGTGTGGCTCCATAAAAAAAAAAAAGCAAAGTGTAATCAGAAAACTCCAGGAAAAGTGTCAGAGGGTTATGTCATGGGGCTCTATTATTAGCTGCATTCTGTGCAACGTTCTGAGCCAGGAAAATCTGGATGAGGATATCGATGGCAGGCTAATCCAATCTGTAGCTGATCTACACAACTGGATAAAATGTCAGATGACTAAATTAGAATCCTGAAAGATCTCATCAGACTGGGTGGCAGGCCAAGTCCCATAGGATGGGGTTTTATAGTGGTATGTACACTCGGATGCCCGAAACAACACAGGATGCAAGAAACATGACAATGAGAACGTCAAGAGTAGGGAAAGAAATCTTTGGGGTTTGATTTTACCTCTAATTCATTATGACTCAACAATATGACAGTATAAACCACCTGTGTTACCAAAAGTCCAGAGCAAGGAATGTCATCATACTCCGCCCTGGGACAGCATTATGTACAAACCCAGGGGGCACGATTAAAGATGGAGGTTGGGGCTTGGCTTTAAGTAAATAAGACAAATTCCATACTGTAGAACACTATGTAACCTTAAGAAAGAATGATGGTGTTCTGTATGTACAGGTTTAAAAATTAAAGACAGACTCATAGATTAAACATTCTGAGGATATGCCAGCCTTTCCATAAGATAGAAAGGGTGTGTGTGTGTATATGAATATTTGCTTATATAAATGCATAAAGCAAACTGCATGGACACAAGAAACTGGTGACACTGCCTGACTCGGGACAAGAACTGTTTAGCTAGGGATGGAAGTGACTGAGAAAAAAAAGACTTCTTTGAATTTAAAACCATCTAAATGTATTCATAACTCAAAAATTCATTTTAAGTAGCCCAGGATAGTTAATAAAGAGGCAAAAGTCACAAAAAGAATGACTTAGGAATGTTTAATCTGGTTTTTCTTATTTTTCAATTTTTTTTTTTTTTTTTTTTTTTTTTTTTTAGACAAGGTCTTGCTGTTGCCCAGGCTGGAGTGTACCGGAGTGATAAGGCTCACTGTAGCTTTGACCTCCCAGGCTCAAGCAATTCTCCCACCTCAGCCTCCCAAGTAGCTGGGACTACAGGTGTGTGCTACCATACCCAGCTATTTTTTTTTTTTCTGTATTTTTTTGCAGAGATTTCCCCATGTTGCCCAAGTTGGTCTCAAACTCCTGGGGCTCAAGAGCTCTGCCCACCTCTGCCTCCTACGGTGCTGGGATTTTTACAGGTGTGAGCCACCATCAACCTAATCTGGCTGTAAAAATAATAGAGAGCTAGAAAAGACCAGATTCTTTCAGTGGGAAGGAGGAAGAGGTGGCAGAAGTCAAGTCATTTTCCGTTATGAGGTTGCAGAGGGCAGCTCTCACCCAAGGAGTGAGCACGCACGAGAGCAGATGAGTTATATTCAGGTGAAGGAACTGGCAGTCATTAACCCAGGTCAAACACGAGCAGGTGGCCTCCCGAGGCTGAGAGCTGGCCAGGTAGCAGTGGGGAGGGACCAAAGGCTGGTAGGCGGCCAGAAATGTGGGGCGTGGGAGGCGGTGGGGGCGGGGGGGGGAGGATAATGAACCAGAGGCCCCTGATGTTCTTTCCCAACTCAGGGACATTGTGATTTTAGAAGGCCTGCACACGAGGAGCCAAAAACTCAATCTGAGAAGAACCACACAAGACCATACAATACCTGATGCATGTATGCAACTTCTCTAAGACAAAGCACAGGAATAATTACAATCCCATTGATTTCATAGTGAAAAGCAGATTGTTCAAAAATCAGAATGTTTTCTACTCACAACAGTTTCAAAATATCAGGGATGCAATAATCAACTGAAATGAAATTAAAGCGGCCGGGCGCGGTGGCTCATGCCTGTAATCCCAGCACTTTGGGAGGCCGAGGCAGGTGGTTCACAAGGTCAGGAGATCAAGACCACGGTGAAACCCTGTCTCTACTAAAAATACAAAAAATGAGCCGGCGCGGTGGCGGGCGCCTATAGTACCAGCTACTCATGAGGCTGAGGCAGGAGAATGGCATGAACCTGGGAGGCGGAGCTTGCAGTGAGCCAAGATCACACCACTGCACTCCAGCCTGGGCGACAGAGCGAGACTCCATCTCAAAAAAAAAAAAAAAGAAATTAAAGCATCTCTAGATAGCAGTTGGGGAAGGGGGTGTCCGAATCTTCAGTCCCAAAACAATTTATGGTGGCTAACCCACTCTCCAAGAGATGTTTAAAACTCCTTTTAGGAAGAACACCAACACTTCTACTATGATGGGCTGGTCGTTGGACTAGTTTTAGGATACAAAAACAGGAAGGGAAGAACTACATAAGAAAGTAAAAGAAATTTCTGGTTCAAGGAGTGGCTAAGGACCAGCTTGAGTCATCCACAAAAGTGCAACCAAAACAGCACTGAGAAACCATTCACCAGCTGGGAAGGCCGAGGAGAGATACACCTGGCCGGCAGGGGGGCTGCAGGTAGAATTCCACTGTCTCATTAGACAGTGAAAAGTCAGGAAGCCCGGTGCCACCAACTTGGGAGAGCTGCAGGCTTCAACCACAGGACGGTAGATGTGGTCACGGTGACAAGGAGAACAGTGCATGTGCAACTACTGATCATGTCTAGAGACTCCCAAAGCAATGCCGCAGTCAAACCCATCCCTGATTCCCTGATTCCTCACTTCCCTTCTGTCATGCCTGTGGCTGAAGGCCTGCAACTGACCACACACCATGAATGATGCTCACCCTAACTTACCTACCAGGCACCTGCATACCAGACAAACCGTCGAGATTGCTGGCTTCACATTTAGGAGACAAACATGTCACCGGCCTCATCTTGGCCATAATCATGCTTCGAGAGCTTTCCTTCCTTAAAGCATGCAAATGTTCATTATGAGATTTAACTTTTCAGCTCAGCCTCATCACCCATCCATGCCACCTTACTGCAAAGAAATAACTCATATCAGAAACTCATTAGCAAGATAAACAACTGAAAAATACTCCTTAGCTTACTGGATTTTCCTTGTGTTATGAATCATGAATTTTTACAAAGCGAAATAGAAATTTGTTATATTATTTTTTTTCAGTTTCCTCATAAAATACCTAAGATCAATGGATTTCATCTGAGTCTAACTTGGAGCGTTTTGTTGTTGTTGTTGTTGTTGTTTTACTTAAAACTATCAAAGTCAAATGGTCTCACTTTTTTTTTTTCAAAACACAAGATAGTCTCAATTACTATGTGGGTGGGTACTGCTTCAAAAGGGATGTATAACTAAGTAATATCAAAGCTAAAATGACAAATGTTGGGTTATTTTCAACAGAACACTTTGAGAGGAAAAAGAAAACAAACAAGAACATGAGGATATTCCTTTTAAAGGCAACTGCATGATGCTAGATTGTGTCCATGGACCAGATTTCTAAAAGGCCATCTAAAATACATTTTTAAATACTTACTCCTTTCACAGGTAATATCGTATGAAGTTTGATTGTTTTTGAATTGTCATAATATGGACTTAATATGGGAAGAAGGTAGTTCCAAAATAACAAAAGTAATTGCTTCCACATTACTTTTGTTTTTCTATTTACATATACAAACACATTTTTCTCATGTCACAATAGTAACTGAAACATTAAGAGGTGCTCATAAATATTTGAGGAATAACTGGATTGTTTTGCTATTTATTTATGTATTTATGTGTGTGTGTGTGTGTGTGTGTGTGTATGTATGTATGTATGTATTTACTTTGAGATGAAGTCTCACTCTTGTTGCCCAGGCTGGAGTGCAATGGCATGATCTTGGACCACTGCAACCTCCGCCTCCTGGGTTCAAGCGATTCTTGTGCCTCAGCCTCCCAAGTAGCTGGGATTACAGGTGCCTGCCATCACACCCAGCTAATTTTGTGTATTTTTAGTAGAGACGGGGTTTTGCCATCTTACCCAGGCTGGTCTCGAACTCCTGAACTCAGGCAGTCCACCCACCTTGGCCTCCCAAAGTGCTAGGAGTGTGGGTGTGAGCCATCATACCCATCAAATAACTGGATATTGTGAATAACAGTTGAGCTTAACTACTCCTGCACTGGAAGCAACTTCTGAGCTTCACTGGGTCCAAAGGGTGGTTTGGGCTCAGCAGGTATTGTCATTGTCACCACTTGTGACAGCAGTCATTGTCACCTGGTTTGGCCCCTTGGGTCCCAGTCTTCCTTTCTCACCCCACAGTTCTCTCTCTTTGAAATCAAATTCTACCCAAAGAAGTGGAAGGTTCTATCTGGGCAGTACTCACTTCGCAGGATGCCTGAGCTCAGTTACCAGGGAATCCTGCAAAGCCAGGACTGCCTGGGTACAGTGTTCCTTCTAGGAAACTTTTCTTGGCCTTACAGACTTCTTAAATGCCCATGTCACATGTCCATTTCTCGCATTATTTTTAAGGAGTTTCTATTGAATATTTTATTCATTTTTTATTGATCAACCTCTACTCAGTGCTATTTCTTTCTGTAACTTGAAATTAATGTTTGACTTTAATGCCACACACTTGGTACTTGGTTTTTATAACAATGTTTCACAAAGGTACTTGGTTTTTGTAACAATGTTTCAAAAAGGTACTTGGTTTTTGTAACAATGTTTCACAAGGGTACTTGGTTTTAACAATGTTTCAGGCCACTCGCAGTGGTTGGTGGCTCAGGCCTATAATCCCAGCACTTTGGGAGGCCAAGGCGGATGGATCACGAGGTCAGGAGATCAAAACCATCCTGGCTAACAAGGTGAAACCCCGTCTCTACTAAAAATTGAAAAAAAATTAGCTAGGCGTGGTGGCGGGTGCCTGCAGTCCCAGCTACTCTGGAGGCTGAGGCAGGAGAATGGCGTGAATCCGAGAGGCAGAGCTTACAGTGAGCCGAGATTGCACCACTGCACTCCAGTCCAGTCTAGGGCACAGAGTGAGACTCCATCTTAAAAAAACAAAAAAACAAAAAAATCCCACAATGTTTCACAAAGCTAACAACAGACTTGGTTTTCCTTTGACTCTTCAAACATGCTCCCTAGGAGACACAAAGCGGATCACTGAGGTCACGAGTTTGCGAGAGCAGCGTGGCCAACACGGTGAAACCCCATATCTACTAAAAACAGAAAAATTAGCTGGACCTGGTGGCTCACACACAGAATCTCAGCTACTCGGGAGGCTGAGGCAGAAGAATCGCTGGAACCTGGGAGGCGGAGGTTGCAGTGAGCCAAGATCGTGCCACTGCACTCTAGCCTGGGCCACAGGGCAAGACTCTGTCTTAAAAAAAAAAAAAAAAAAAAAAAAGTCAGTCTCTTCCCACTTCCAATTTAAATCTCTTAGACTACAGTGCCTCAGATACATTTTGTATCCTTCCACAAAGCTTCTACTGTGCTGTAGGTCAGTATGGTCTCACTCAAAGTGAGTGTTCTGTTTCCAAGAAGCATTTTTTTAAAAAAATTATCATCAAATGAGAGGTTGTGCAAAGACAGGAATCAACGATTCACCTACAGGACAACAGGACTCACGATAACCATTCCACGGGAAGTCTGGGCGATGCAGCCTGTGGCCAGACGTCTGAACATCAAAGCCAGGCTCTTCCCATAACCTGGAACAACTCATTTAGACTCTTGTTCCCCCAAAAGCCCGAAGACACAAGGAAAGGCATCAGCCACCCCATAGGTGGCTGTCAACCGTCACGGAATGTTGATGCCTGTCATGAGATTTCCCACACTGGACAGGTACTAGGATCTCTGCAAGTGTCTATGCTGGAAGATGTGCCTAAGAAACCACAGGACTGGCACAGGGCATCTTCCCGAGTACCAATTTTTCTGGAAGTCTTGGTAGGTAGAAGAGTGGTTCTCAAGGTACAGACTCCCGACTACCAGCATCAGCATCACCTGGCAACCTGGAAGAAATGGAGATTCCCAAGCCCCACTTCCGATTTCCAGAATCCGAATCTCCAGAAGCAGAGTCCAGCAATCCGTGTTTGTGAGCTCCCAGATGATTCTGAAGCACAATGAAATTTCACAGTGTTCTACTCAAACAAACAAGGAAGTATCATGGAACGAAAGATACTATTTGCATACATTTTTAAGATTTCACATTTGCAACTGGACTCCTCTGCAGGGATCCTCTCTTCCCCAAAGAAAACTTGGATGGAAATGTGTTGAGAAGGGCAAACAACATTTCCACATGCAAATGACCTGTATCTGTAGATCTCCCAGATCTGTATCTCCAACCCTAACCCCTTTCCCTCCCCAGTATGCAAGCCCTGAATATTTGACTCTCTTGGAGCCAGCAATGCTGGAAGAGCAACTGGATCTTGCAGAAAACTGAACAGGTCCTGAGTGCTGCTCTCATGCCTCTTGTTCCCAAGCCTTGCTGTTTCAGTAATTCTGATCAAGAATCACCCTGTGAGAAGACACACACACATTAACAGAGGTGCTTCAGGGTTGCGACAGTACAGGGTGTTTTCTTCTTGAGTACAATTGTCTACAATGACTGAGGTTTTTTTTTTTTTTTTTAATTTTTCCAAAGAACATGAGCAACGCTTTCATAATAAGAAATTAAATTGCTTTCATAGGAGGTACAACCACTTTAGCTCATCGAATTTTTAACCCAAACTCACTAACTGTGCCTTTCTATCCTATGGGATTATTTGATATTCCATTTCATCAAACATATATGAATAATACACTCACACTGCTCTACTACCTGCTGCAATAATCACATTCCCTTCCTATCCTGACCCTGAAGCCACTGGGGTGGTCCTGGTGGCCATCAGTCCAGGCCTGCACCTTGAGCCCTTGAGCTCCATCGCCCACACCACCCCACCCCATCCTCTTACACAGCTACCTCCTTGCTCTTTAATCCCATAGATTATTTCCAAATTCAGTCACTATTAACACTCTACCCCACATGTCCAGCACCACTGGTAAACCTTCTCTAGGCAACACACACACACACACACACACACAAGTCCACACACAGCTACCTCATCTTCACAATCACCCCTTTAATTACCATGCTACGGTGGTATCCATATTTTTACACTAGTTCTGGGCCCTCACCTTCATCTTTCTCAAGCTTTATTGAGCAACCACTAAACACCAAAAATTTACGTTTTGGAATGAGAACAACTAACTCATCCATGAGCTACTGAAGCTCACCATGATGCAGGAAACATCCAAATATATGGAGATAAGAGCAATGATGAGCTAACACCCAACAGTGAAAAAAGGAAAATGGACCAACATTGAAGAGAAAGAAACAGAACAAAGAAAGGTAGAGGGAGTGGGCAGACAAGGCTGACCAGCCCCTTGGAGAGCCTTTCTCAAATAGTTTCTTCCCATGTACGGTCCGTCTGTGGCAGAAGCAGCACACGTCTTTCCCTCAACCCCACTCCAGGATGCTGTACCAGGCAGACCCAACTATAGACATATTGTGAAGAGTCATTTTAAGTGAGCACCTGAGGGATGGATGTTTGGCAAAGGAAGGGCTCCAAAAAGTCAAGATTGTTAATCACCAGAACCCAACACTCAGGAAAGTTACGAAATCCCCTGTAGAGGGCTTTTAGATCCCAATCTCTGCCTGGTTGAGGTGTAGCCTAAACTCCCAACATTGTCAAAGTCCTTTTGGAGGTAGAGGAGTCAAGGACGTCCATCAATTTACCTGGGCCAGTGAGGCAAGATCACAGGAGAAGGGGGTCATGGTACAACACCTCCCCCCCCCCACAACGGACCAAGGCCCCCAGTATGGAAAACCATGGCAAAGACAGCCAACAAGTGTGGGCCGTCCTGGGACTGACCACTACAGCTCACGAAGGGACCCGTCACCTGAAGGAATGCATGGCACCTCCTAAGAAAAAGTCATTCCTAGTCCTCCCTGCTACTTCTCTGCAAATAAATACTCAAGGTTAGATCTATCTAACATCTAAAACACATTCTGTCAGTCCGAATCACAGTGCTTTTAACTGTCTCCTTTTAAGTACAGGAAACAAAAGTTTCAAACCAGACGTTTAAAATTTATCAAAAACAGGCTGGGTGTGGTGGCTCATGCCTGTAATCCCAACACTTTGGGAGGCCGAGGCGGGCAGACCACCTGAGGTCGGGAGTTCAAGACCAGCCTGACCAACATGGAGAAACTCTGTCTCTACTAAAAATACAAAATTAGCCAGGCGTGGTGGCACATGCCTGTAGTCCCAGCTACTTGGGAGGCTGAGGCAGGAGAATTGCTTGAACCTAGGAGGCAGAGGTTGTGTTGGGCCGAGATTGCGCCATTGCACTCCAGCCTAGGCAACCAAGAGCAAAACTCCATCTCAAAACAACAACAACAACAACAACAAAATTTATGAAAAACAGAAGGGTTGATGGCTCGGCCAGCAAGAGAGATAGGAGGTAAATGATGAATTGACTTTAAAACTGAAAGACATCGCCCCTTCCCAGGATACAGAATACCATTTTATTTGGTTAATTACATTGAAATCTTCATCAAATTCTCCTAACAGGCAAACAAAAAATATTCTAAAACCTAAGAGAAAATCCATAATTCTTCCAAAAATAACCTAACAATTCTACTTAGTATTCAATGTCAGAGAAAGCCTTACTCAGGTAATTACACAGAAATAAATTACCATCCACAGTAGAGGGTCATTTCTCACTACACAGTGTAAGAGAAATATTCACAGATACTCTTTTCTCCCTCAATAAGAAAAGTTCACAACGGTCATGGTGTTCCTACAATTTCAATCCACTCATTTTCTTAATTTATTTCCCAAAGCTGTATCTCTACCTAGGAAAACCAATCAGGCCTGGTGAGACTTGTTCCTAAATAAACCCTGAGGTTTGAACAAAATTCTTCAAGAAAGAAGTAATCAGGTCAATTATGTTAAAGATGAATTTACAGCTCCAGCATCTTGAGGTCTATAACACAATCACGGCTGTGGGTGGATTTGCAGAGCTTCCAAATGCCACAGGAAGGTACAACCTCCTCCCCCACCAAGCAAAGTCTTACCGAGTGTTACTTGCTCAAATGTGAGACGTCTCATTTAGAAGAATACAATATTAAAGGTTTAGTACATTAAAGGAAAGCTGGAAAACTCAAGGGCAGAGCAAGTTCTAAAGAGTATGCGGAAGTCGTGGCTGCAGCCAAGGGTAACTTTCCACTGCCAGGTGACAAGGTCACAGGAGAGCAGTTTTTAAATGGACTCCCAGGAATGCAGACTACACGGTTGTTCGTCTCTGGAAATGGCTTTCTCTGTGACCAGCTCACATCAAATCACAGGTGTCTTATGAACCTGTCCAGCCTCTCTGAGGACTGCCGAGTTACCTCTTCAGGAAATGCAATGAATCTGACCCAGACAACGCCGCATAAGGTAACAGTTGTCCAGGACCCTCCACCTTCAGTAAACGTTCACAAGTACACTCTGTCTTAAAGGAACCCTTGTATATTTCATGTTTTCCCCATGCAAAAGCTTACTCTCTGCCACTTTCAGTTTATGTAATCAGACAGCTGGCTGTGAGCATCTCCAAAACTCAAGATCTGCATTGTTTCAACCAAGACAAAAATATTAGGCTCCTCGTAAGTCTGGGAGCACCAGGAGTGTATCATTCAGCCAAGTGACACTGAAATTCTTACCAACTGCTTAGAGCAAATAAGGAAGTCGTAAAGTATCAAATATACGGATTCATTTTTCTTCTAAGATTCTAGAATCCACCACGTATTGGTCTATTCTCCCACAAAGTTTAACATGACATTGGTGTTACGGGTGGAAGTGTGCCTCCCTCCAAAACTTCCATGTTGAGGCTCTAGTCCCCGGAACGTGACTGTATTTGGAGACAGAAACTTGAAAGAGGTTATTACGGTAAAATGAGGTCATACAGGTGGGCCCTAATCCAATCTGACCGGCGTCCTTCTAAGAGGAGGAAATTTGGACACAGAGACACCAGGGCTTTGCGTGTACACAGAGCAAAGGCCACGTGAGGGCACGGCAAGGGGCCACCTGCAAGCCAAGAACAGAGGCCTCGGTAGAAACAATCCACCGGCCCCCTGCTCTTGACTTCTGGCCTTCAGAACTGTGCGGGATCATGGCCAGGCAAAGTGGCTCACACCTGTAATCCCAGCACTTTGGGAGGCTGAGGCAGGCAGATCACTTGAGTTTGAGACCAGCCTGATCAACATGGTGAAACCCTGTCTCTACTAAAAAATATAAAAATTAGCCAGACACAGTGGCATGTCCTGTAGTCCCAACTACTTGGGAGGCCGAGGCAGGAGAATCGCTCAAACCTGGGCGGCAGAGGTTGCAGTAAGCCAGATTCAGATTACACCACTGAATTCCAGCCTGGGAGACAGAGCGAGACTCCACCTCAAAAAAAAAAAAAAAAAAAGAAGAAAAAGAACTGTGTGGAATCAATTTCTGTTGCTGAAGTCACCAATCTGGTATTTTGTTATGGCAGCTCTAGCAGGGCTAGGAGAATTGGAAAGAAAGTATTTCAGTGACCAAAAAAAAAAGGGGGAAGAAAGGGGTGGACTCCTTGGGTCCTGTGTCCTTCTCCTGGGCAAATGGCCTGACCAGCAACCCCATTCTGAGCCCAGCCCCTTCCACAGTGCATTGCAGAGCCAGAGCACAGAAACCAAGCCCTGTGGACAGAGCAGTCACTGGGGCTGTGGGGGACAGTGAGGTGCCCTGGAAGAGCGGATGAGATTTGCTGGCAGAGAAGAAAAGGCATAGTAAAGAGAGGCTATAGGCATGAAAAGAGCATTCAAAGCCCCGATGGAAAACAGAATGAGACAACTGAACAAAGGCAAGAGCAATCAACCCCACGATATAGAATTGGCAAATACACACATACAACATGAGGCCATCTCCCTCCTCACCGTACGCAAACTGAACTCGCATATACTTCGATGCCTCTTATATTAGCAAAGATTAAAATTTTAACATTAGCTGCTGTTTATGCAAAACTGAGCACATTCAGAGCAGTGGCATTAACAGCCGTCCTGACAATGTACAGAAAGGGACAGTGAAGCTTAGGAGAGAGAACAAGTATCTTCTCCAAGCTCAGGCAGCTCTAAGCAGCTGAGCTTAGACACAGGACACTGTGTTCCAACCATACTGCTTCTCAATTCGGGGAGGGGAGTGATTCTGCCCCCCAAATGTGGCAACATGGAGAGATATTTTTAAATATTGCACCAGGGAAAGTGCTCCCAGCATCTAGTAGGCAGAGGCCAGGGGAGCAGGGAACATCCCATGGGGCACAGGACAGCCCCCACAACAAAGAATGATCCAAGCCACAGAGTCACCAGTGCCGCCTGCATTGGGAAACCCTGGCTCCAGAAACAACGCCAGCTCAACCGCACTCTCACAGCCTTTCTCTAATTTTGAAATAATTTTAGTTTCAAAATAAAAACTTACCAATGCACACACAGACACACAAAGCTATGAACCACTCTGCTACATATGCTGTTTGTAACCAGAGAAATCTCCCATCATCAGGCCTCCCACCACAGCCTGAGAACGCGTCCTGGGCCCAACACCTTTACATGGGCTCTGCTCAACAACCTGAGGCCAGCTAATCCCACCCTTATCCACGTGTCCTTCTCGTCAGTTCTCCGCCCATGTCTGCTCTGCACACCCCCTCAGCATCAGCGACATAATTTCCAGGCCCAACGCAAAATGAAAACATGAACCCTTTGTTCGAAAATTATCAAGAATTTCAAGATGGTGAGAAAAGAGCATTAAACCAAACACCGGGCCCTTCTGAGTGTGAAGCAAGTGACCACACCGGTCACAGGCTCAGGAAGGTGACCTTGAGCAGCTCTGCACCCTTCCACGTCCTCACCCTGCCTGCCTCTCTAGCCACTGCACCAAGTCTTCATTCTTCTCCAAATTGCTCCCACCATTCCTTGTCACACTGAAGCTTGGCTCTGCACACAGGACAGGTTCCAGGAGGCTACACGTTCTCTGGCACATTTTAGGGCCAGGGCTGAACCCTACTCTGGGACTTTCCACCTCAGCCTCCACGTAGTGAAGAGTCCTCCCTATCATCTACAGACCACTTGGCTGGCCACTGGACACCCCAGTAACCATCCCCTCTTTAAAGACGGCATGGAACCTGGGTTGCCATCTTCCTCCCCAGCCCAAATTCGGCATCATCCTGGATCACCGTGATCCACACCCACATAGCACCCTCAATCCACAAATGACTCCCTGAGCCCCACACACCTCTGTCCACGTTGTGCTCACACCCAGAGCCATGCTGGACTGGGCCACCACGCGCCACCTCATTTCTGGAAACCTCAACTCCAGAGCTGTGTCCAGGTCTCTCCTGCCCATCTTCCTGAGGATCAGCACATCAAATGTCGAATAAGCTCTAGGGCCAGCTGAACATCTACCAGAGCCCAGCACTGATTCAATACGTCTATGTAGCCTCTCTTTAGTCCTTGCAATGACCCTGTGAGATGGGCACTACTATTAATACTTCTAATCCCATTTTTCAGGGATAAAGAGGATTCTGAGAGAGATTCAGAAAATGTATCCAGGCGAACAAGCCAGTATGTGGCCCCAAGGTCTTGATCATGAAGCAGAACTGTTTCCATTTGACTCTGTGAAAAACATCCTCAGGCTCACTAATAAATGCCAATTAAAAATGTATATTTTTCAATCACCTGATTGACAAAGAGTAAAAAGAATAACAAGACCCAGAACTGGTGAAAATGTGAGGGACAGGTGGTCTGAGGGAAGGAGGACTGGAAACTGATGTATTTCTAGACCACAATTTGGCAAAATATACAAAGAGCCTTAAGTAGCGGAGACTTTGCTGCTCGTAGTCCACTTCTACAAACCCACAGAAAGACTCAGACAAGTAGGCAAAGATGTATTTACAGGAGTATTCATCAAGGGGGAAAAAAACCCCAATTCCTTAAACATCCACAGGATTGATAAAATTGGCTAGAGTAGTAATTACCCTTATTATCACTATCACTGGATACTGTCAATCAGCTAGGGTAAAGTACTAATACTTAGACATTATCTCATTCAATCCTCACAATTTGGTGTATTTTACAAAAGACGAAAACGTTGCCTACTCCAGAATCTGTTTCATTGAGAAAAATTATGTGGAGCTGTATCTATCAAGCAAGGAAGATACCCATGGTATATCATTCACAGTTAAATACAGGTTTACCTTAGAGCAGAGTAGAATTTGATCGCAGATTTGATTCTTCAGACTGTCATGTAGTCTGGTTATTTACTATCTTCTCAGCTGCAAGTCCACCCTTCCCTTATCTGCCCCTTGACACTTGGACCCCACAAATGAAACTTCTCCGACTCCCTTTCCAGCTGGCTTCCAGCTGGGGCCTGATGAGATGGGGCCCTGGTAGGAACGCCTCATGGGGAGGAGAAGCACCATCCCGGCATCAGCAGTGGGGTCCAATGTCTTCCCACTGCAGAGGTAGCATCAGCAGCAGAGGGTGTCCCTTGGGCTCAGGTCACCCAGCCCAGTGGTGGTGCCTGTTTCCTGCAGAGCTTGTCTCTGGGCTCTCTCAGGGTCGCCCCAGCTTGTTCTTCCATCCTCCACACCTGTGGAGCAACTCCTCACCTGAGGTCCCTGTTGGGCCCTGACTGGTACCACATGCACATGTATTAATATTTACTCAGCACCCAACTGCTGAGCGGTTATGCTGTACCAGGGACTCTGCCAGGTGATGGGGACATAGCACTAGCAAGGCACACCTGCCCCTGAATCTGTCCACCTGCATTAAATGGTGTGTAGACACACTAAAACATGAACTGTGCAGTACACACAAGGGAGACTGTGGGTAATTTTTATTTTGTTCTTTTCTTCTATGGTTTCAGGTTTGTTTGTTTGTTTGTTTTATTTTTCTCCAGGACTGACTTTTATAATCAGGACATTTAGTATTTTAAAATACAGTAGACAAACTGTCCTACTCTCTGAACTCTACAATGCTTCAAAGACGTAAGACCCCCTTAAGGCTATGACATAGTTTGGATGTTTGTCCCCGAAACCTCGTGTTGACAGTAATCCCTGGTGTTGGAGGTGGGGCTTGGTGGGAAGTGTTTGGGTCATGGGGGCGGATCCCTCGTGGCTTGGTGCTATTCTGGTGATGGTGCGTTCTCATGAGATTTGGTTGTTTAAAAGTGTGTGACCTGGCCGGGCGCGGTGGCTCAAGCCTGTAATCCCAGCACTTTGGGAGGCCGAGACGGGCGGATCACGAGGTCAGGAGATCGAGACCATCCTGGCTAACACGGTGAAACCCCGTCTCTA